>NC_086446.1:20496453-20741453 GCF_028390025.1 Pseudophryne corroboree | reverse complement strand
TACAAGTTCAATTTTGTCAAAAAAGAAAATCTGCAAGTGAACAGTAATAGCAATTACAAACAATTAGCCTCACCGGCCCCCATTAGAACCAATCCACCAGCCACACGACCTTCACCAATAATCACCCAAGGTGATATAGAGATTAGAAACTCCTATGAGTATGAATAAAATTCAAGCAATACCTTAAGGAGCCTGTTACAATCAAACAGCTCTCACATGAGTGGTAAAAACAACACAGCTTCAGTCAATTCCCATTCTGTCAGAAAGAGAATCAATAGTAAATACTCACAACTATGTTGAGAGATGTGCACTAAATGCTATTAAAGTTATTTTAACACAGTAGTTGAGTACCTGGCTCAGACGGTCAGAATTGATAGCAGCAGCTTCAAGATAAAGGTAAAAGCCAGTGGTTGTCTGGCTAGCAAAGAGACATCTAAAGATAAGGATCGTAAAATTCACTATAACGACCACACAATGGGTCATAAACGATAATCCATCAAGGCAAAAAGTTTAAAATGTACTTACATCTGACAGGAACTCTTGAGGGATGCTGCTGCATACCTATTCAATGTCAGACTGCTCTATTTAAACTCCCCGGGACCGGAAGTGTGTTCCGGTCCCGGAAGTGACCGTCAGTGTTAGAAAAGGCTGATTTAAAGTAATTCTGATTAAACAGCGCATGCAGTAAAGACACCACAGTTGCCCCCATGGACCCGCCACCCAATCAGAGTCTAACAGAGGGCAAACGCCAGACACGGCGCCACTCTCGCCGTCCGTCCAGCCGTCACACACTTCCGTGTTGTGAACCGCACGGAAGTGTGTCACATGCGTTCCACCCATACTTGGTATGGAATACCTCCTGGCTCGCTTAGTAGCGGCCAGTAGGGGCGCATTACGCCGTGCTCGCTACTTAGTAGAAATGGTGAGGGTAAACCTGAATCTTTAACATAAAGATGCCATTAGGGATATGGTCATTAACGGTACTAAGCTGCACTCTGGCAACTAATTACTAAAAGATACACTTATAGATATAATCGTCCTTCTCACAGGAAGGAATCAAAGAATAGACGATAGTAATAGAGGTATAGGATAGTCCAAAATCAATAGGGAGTCACCCAGGTAATGGACTACCTAAGTTAATAATATCTCCTAATTAACATACTTAATAAGTGTGTAGAAAATATGGTCAGTGTGGTGAGGATTGGCTCCAAACGGGGCCGGCGAGTCAACCACCTAAAGAATGATGCATGATAATACACCTAAACACATATATACAAATGATCCTAAAAAAGGTATAGCATAAAAAGAATAGTATGAAAAAAAATATATATAAGGAATAAAAGGATACTCATAAAACATGAGACCTAGATATAACTCATACATATTTATTTAATGCCACCAAGTTGCCTATGGGATTAAACCACCCGATATTGATAGGTGGCCGATGTTCAAATCCATGTTGAGTAGGACTAGTGCAGGTTCCTAATCTCTATTAAAAAAGTTTAGACTTTTTCACAAGAAAACATTAAGGGGATTAGCTTCATTAAGGCCCCTAGGAGATACTGTATCTAACGCATGGATCCAGTAACATTCCCGCTGTCGGAGGGCTAGAGTGCGATCACCTTCAGTCGGATTTGGAGGGATCCAATCTATAAGTTTGCACTTCAAACTAGCCACCTGGTGTCTGGCTTCCATGAAGTGGCGCGCCACCGGTTTATCGGTGTGACCAGTCTGGATAGCTGTATGGATGGATGACCTGTGATTGGCCATACGTTCACGGAAAATTCGTGTAGTAAGACCAACGTAATACAAACCACAGGGGCATTTAAGTATGTAAATTACAAAGTCAAGGCGACAATGCAAATGATGTCTAAGTCTAATGATTTTCCCTGTGTGGGGATGTGTAAACGTGGGTCCTATAATCATGGACCTGCACGTCGTGCAACCCCCACACGAGAAGCACCCCGGTTTGGCCTGCATCAAAGTGGTCCATGGGGTTTTTTCTTTTTCTGGGAACATACGTGGCCTCATCAATATTTGTTTGAGGTTAGCACCTCTCCTGTATGCCATCATTGGCGCCCCCATTCGGCCGAAGGGTAAGGTGTCATCTGTTTGAATAATGGGCCAATGGCGATGTAGTGCCTTTTTCATATTGAGTAGGAAAAATAAGATGATCATGTGTCTTAGTTTTGGGTCTAGTGCCCGAAAAGATTTTTTCGGCTTTTTGAAGACATTTGTGTAGCTGTTTATGGGAGTAACCCCTTTCTCTAAAACGTGTGGTGATTTCGTCCACTTGTTCACTACGTCGGGTGATCTCAGAATTCAGTCTCATTACCCTTAGGTATTGTGAAATGGGGAGACTGTCTTTTAGGGCAGGGGGATGGTGACTCGTAGCCTGTAACAACTGGTTACGGTCAGTGGGTTTACGAAACATTGTAGTTATTAATCGTGTCCCTATGTTGATGAGGGTCACATCCAAAAAGTTGATTTCTTTATGTGAACAGGAAGCGGTGAATCTAATGGGGCTATCAAGTAAGTTCAATTCATTGACCATTTGTTCAAATGCCCTCTGCGTCCCATTCCATAATAAAAAAATATCGTCAATAAAACGACGAAAGAAAACAATATTCTGACCATATCTTGGAAAAATATGTTTAGCTTCGTATTGTGCCATAAACAGATTGGCGTATGCCGGGGCCAAATTAGACCCCATCGCCGTCCCTGAGATCTGCATATAATGATCTTTCTTATATAAGAAATGATTATTCATCAAAACTAGTTCAACTAACTCCAATAGGAATTCAGTGGGGTAGTCAACACATGGTTGTTTCCTAAAAGCCATTCTTAATGCCTCCACTCCCTCCGAGTGAGGTATCACTGTATAGAGTGAGCAGACGTCAAGGGTAGCCAGCAAAATCCCACTGACGTCCCCTACGGCTGACACACTCTGTAGGAAATCTCCAGTATCTTTAAGATAACTAGGAGTAGCGAGGACCATTGGTTGTAGTACACTATCCAAAAAAATAGCTAAAGGTTGTAGTGAGGAGCCTTCAGCGGCAATAATGGGTCGACCAGGAGGGTTCCTAAGTGTCTTATGGATTTTCGGCAACAAATATATGATTGGGCACCGTGGATGCTCAACCGTTAGATATTGTGCCAATTCATCTGTAATCCATCTGTGAGCTAAACCCCTTTTGATGGACTCATCAATTTTGTTTTTCACAACTGATGTTGGATTGTATTCAAGTCGACTATAGGTGGTCTTATCAGAAAGTTGTCTCATGACCTCATTGTCATAGTCCTGCCAGTCTTGGACAACAATAGCCCCGCCTTTATCGGCTGTCCGGATGACAATATTGGTGGCATCTTTTAATTGTTTAAGGGCCATACATTCACTAGGAGAAAGGTTATCATACATTTTTTTATTATTATTGTTATGGGGTGTACTTTTGGTATCCCTTTGGACTAGACGTAAGAATGTTTTTATGCTGGAATTCGCGGAGGGTGGGTCAAAGGTGGATTTGGCTTTAAATTTGGTCCTTTCTTTCACCGACGTAGAGTTTAGAGTCTTGTGAAAAAGTCTAAACTTTTTTAATAGAGATTAGGAACCTGCACTAGTCCTACTCAACATGGATTTGAACATCGGCCACCTATCAATATCGGGTGGTTTAATCCCATAGGCAACTTGGTGGCATTAAATAAATATGTATTAGTTATATCTAGGTCTCATGTTTTATGAGTATCCTTTTATTCCTTATATATATTTTTTTTCATACTATTCTTTTTATGCTATACCTTTTTTAGGATCATTTGTATATATGTGTTTAGGTGTATTATCATGCATCATTCTTTAGGTGGTTGACTCGCCGGCCCCTTTTGGAGCCAATCCTCACCACACTGACCATATTTTCTACACACTTATTAAGTATGTTAATTAGGAGATATTATTAACTTAGGTAGTCCATTGCCTGGGTGACTCCCTATTGATTTTGGACTATCCTATACCTCTATTACTATCGTCTATTCTTTGATTCCTTCCTGTGAGAAGGACGATTATATCTATAAGTGTATCTTTTAGTAATTAGTTGCCAGAGTGCTGCTTAGTACCGTTAATGACCATATCCCTAATGGCATCTTTATGTTAAAGATTCAGGTTTACCCTCACCATTTCTACTAAGTAGCGAGCACGGCGTAATGCGCCCCTACTGGCCGCTACTAAGCGAGCCAGGAGGTATTCCATACCAAGTATGGGTGGAACGCATGTGACGCACTTCCGTGTTGTGAACCGCACGGAAGTGTGTGACGGCTGGACGGACGGCGAGAGTGGCGCCGTGTCTGGCGTTTGCCCTCTGTTAGACTCTGATTGGGTGGAGGGTCCATGGGGGCAACTGTGGTGTCTTTACTGCATGCGCTGTTTAATCAGAATTACTTTAAATCAGCCTTTTCTAACACTGACGGTCACTTCCGGGACCGGAACACACTTCCGGTCCGGGGAGTTTAAATAGAGCAGTCTGACATTGAATAGGTATGCCGCAGCATCCCTCAAGAGTTCCTGTCAGATGTAAGTACATTTTAAACTTTTTGCCTTGATGGATTATCGTTTATGACCCATTGTGTGGTCGTTATAGTGAATTTTACGATCCTTATCTTTAGATGTCTCTTTGCTAGCCAGACAACCACTGGCTTTTACCTTTACCTTGAAGCTGCTGCTATCAATTCTGACCGTCTGAGCCAGGTACTCAACTACTGTGTTAAAATAACTTTAATAGCATTTAGTGCACATCTCTCAACATAGTTGTGAGTATTTACTATTGATTCTCTTTCTGACAGAATGGGAATTGACTGAAGCTGTGTTGTTTTTACCACTCATGTGAGAGCTGTTTGATTGTAACAGGCTCCTTAAGGTATTGCTTGAATTTTATTCATACTCATAGGAGTTTCTAATCTCTATATCACCTTGGGTGATTATTGGTGAAGGTCGTGTGGCTGGTGGATTGGTTCTAATGGGGGCCGGTGAGGCTAATTGTTTGTAATTGCTATTACTGTTCACTTGCAGATTTTCTTTTTTGACAAAATTGAACTTGTAACATCAGAAATCACCTGTCTTGAGAAAGGCCTGTGATCAGACCGAAACGTCGACAATAAACTTGGTGATTCTAATGAAAAACTGACTCAAGAGACTGATTGTGAGAGTGCACCTCCAAATCTTTGGAACTTTTGCGATACATGTGTGGATCTCTTTGGTCCATTGGGAGCACCCACCACTGAAGAAGCATTTACTATATTGACGAGAGTGCAAGATCCCCAACAGATATATATATATATATATATATAAAGTCGTCCGGCGGCACTCACGGCAATAAAGACAAAAAGGCAGCTCCAATCAGCCAACGTTTCAATGTTATTTGTTCAACATTCTATACATGTGTGGGGAACCGTGTTGGTTCTTTATGGAGGGCACCGGCTGTTAATGTTTATTTCATTGGGGAAGGAGTGCCGCTTGACTGTGCTACTATATATATATATATATATATATATATATATATATATATATATATATATATATATATATATATATATATATATATATAAATAACCCAGTTCCATTCAGCGGCACTCGGAGGCTTGTATTGGCGTAAAAATGTGCTTTAATGAATCATAGTAAAAGTCTGCCTACCAAACCAACGTTTCGGGGCGTAACCGCCCCTTTATCAATGTGTTTTGCTCACCTTGATAAAGGGGCGGTTACGCCCCGAAACGTTGGTTTGGTAGGCTGACTTTTACTATGATTCATTAAAGCACATTTTTACACCAGTACAAGCCTCCGAGTGCCGCTGAATGGAACTGGGTTATTTATGGATGTGGATCTCCAGAGGGCACCGGAGCACTTTAACACAAGCTAGGCGAGTGCCGATCCGTCTGTAGCAGATAGATATCTATAGATATATATATATATATATATATATATATCTCTGTACATATACTAGTCCAGTGCAGTTTTGTTGTCATAATAATTATATGTATTGCCTGTGACTGTGTGTGCCTGTATCTGCTGTGTGGTTTCACTTTCATTGTTTCCCAGATATCACTATAACTATATTCTGTACCCTAAGGGACTAGGTGCGTCAGGGTCATATATATGGTGCGTCACAGTATTTACCCAATACGTGTATTCTACTGTGTACTCACTTACATAATACCGGATTTATTTGCAGGTGTTGTTTACTGGATATTCAGTTACATCCTAACGGATTTATTAGCAGATGTTATACTCTGTCTGGCTTAATCGTACTAAACCGCTCTGTTGTTGCATTTGTGTACAATGTCTAACAAGAAGGGCAGTAAATCTGGGGATGCTCCTGCATCATGCAAAGCATGTGCCAAGGATTTACCAGAGGGGGAAGTTCTGCATGATGGTCTGTGTACTGTGTGTCATACATCTCCCAGTCAGTCCGCAGCTTCTGTAACTAATCAGGAGCCACCCTGGGCTGCACTCTCAAACCTACTGGGTACTTTGGTGGAACACCTTACGCCCCCTATGGGACCACCTGTGCTACTACAGCCACAAATTGTCCCTATGGTTTATCCGCCTTGGGCTGAAAATTTGTCTACTCATTTGCAGCAGTTAAATCATTCCTTGGTAAGACAAAAATCGACTCCAGGTCACTCCCGTGTCTCTGGGTCATCTAAGCGGGCTGCTTTCTCCTCACAATCCACAAATCTCTCAGAAGTTTCATCTGAAGAGGAGGGGGGGGGGGGGGCATACTGTCCTGTCGGACACTGAATCAGGTGTTTCTGACAAGGATTCTCCATTGCAAATTGATGTCCCTGCTCTAGTGGTTGCTATTAAGCAGAACCTACAAATCACTGATGATGAGGATTCCACTTCTGTAGCTAAGTAAACTGATATGTTTAAATGGCAGAAGATGGTTAAAAATCTATTACCCCATTCTGACCATTTGGTGGACATCAGACGGGAACCCTAGTCTAATCCAGGGAAGAAATTCCCTCTGTCTGAATGGGTTTTAGCTCGCTATCTTTTCCCTGCAGAGTTATGTAGTGGGAAAATTCACCACTGGTGGATTCTCATTTCACCCGCCTAGTGGTGTCGTCCACTCTGCCTGTCACTTCACTGAAAGAATTGACAAGTGTGTGGAGGGTTGCCTGAAATCTGTTTACTCCCTTACAGGTGCTGTACATAGACCCACTATTGCGGCCTCCTGGGCTGCAAAAGAAATTGAAGCTTGGGTGCAGGCATTAGAGGAAGAGCTGCCCGAGGATATATCTGACAATGCCAGACAATACCTGTCTCACATTACCACCACCGCCTATTGCATTCAGGAGGCGTCCCCGGAGGCAGGTGTGTTGGCTGACAAGGCGTCGACCACGTCTGTCCTGGCTTACCGTATTCTGTGGTTGAGGTCATGGAAGGTGGACCTAGACTCCACAAAGACCTTGAAGGTACTCCCCTTTAAGGGGGATATTTTGTTTGGGGAAGACATAAATAAAATTGTGTCTGAACTGGCGGCTTTCTCCCAAATACTAATCCTTCTGCACAGAAGGCTAAAGATACCACTTTTCGTTCCTTTTGGCCTCAAGGGAAAGCAAAAGGTCAGGCATACCCGATACAATCTCGTCCTCCCAAAACCACTAAGCCCAAGACAAAGCAGTCCTGGGCGGGCCGTTAGCCTGCTTCCAAACAAGACAAGGCTACCGCATGATGGGGCGGGTCTTCCCCTGCGGGGACCCCAGGGTGGGAGGCCGACTTCTGCATTTCACCCAGGTCTGTTTATAGACCACTTCAGACGCATGGGTGCGAGAAGTTGTCTCTCACGGATACGCAGTTTCTTTCAAGAGACGTCCCCCTCACCAGTTCTGCACAATGGTTATTCCTTCTGATCCGTTGAAGGTGCAAGCTCTACAGCTGGTTGTGCTTTCCCTCCTGGATACAGGAGTGGTAGTGCCGGTACCTCTCTCCCAGAGAGGAGGAGGATACTACTCGACCCTGTTTCTAGTCGCGAAACCCAATGAGTCTTTCTGGCCTATACTCAACCTCAAATCACTGAACAAGTTTGTGAGAGTGTCCAAGTTCTGCATTAAAACACTGCACTCAATTGTACTTGCTATGGAACCTGGAGACTATATGGTATCCCTGGATATACAGGATGCATACCTGCATATACCTATTGCCAAGTCACAGCAGTATCTACGGTTTGCTATTGGCAACCTCCATTATCAGTTCAAGGCTCTACTATTTGGACTGGCTATGGCTCCTTGGATCTTCACCAAGGTTATGACTGTAATGATGGCCCATCTCCGTCGCCAGGGAGTTAGGATCCTGCAGTATCTGAATGACTTGCTGATTCTGGCAAACTCCCAAGATGTCCTCCTCCGTCATCTGCAACTGACAATAAGCTTCCTACAAGCCCATTGGTGGCTCATCAATTGGAAGAAATCCTCGCTGGTCCCAGCACAGAGCATGGTGCATCTGGTGACACTCCTGTACACACACAGTCAGCGACTGTTTCTGTCCCCGGAGAACGTCCTGAAGCTTCAGGACAGGATATGATGCTTCCTTTATTGTCCCAGAGTGTCAATGCACTCGGCAATGCAAGTACTTGGCCTAACGGTGTCGGCATTCGACATGGTGGAGTACGCTCAATTACATTCCCGCCCTCTGCAGAGGTTAATCCTTTCCAAGTGTGATGGCCTACCTCATCGAATCGGATCTCACATGATCACTTTGACTCCGAAGGTTCGTCTGTCGCTGGCCTTGTGGCTACAGGACCAGCAAATTAACAGGGGCCGTCCCTTCTGGATCCCCGACTGTGTCTTGCTGACAACAGATGCCAGTCTGCGGAGATGGGGAGCGATATTGGAGCAACACTCTTTTCAGGGTCGCTGGACTAAGGAGAAATCACTCCTCCCAATAAACATTCTGGAGTTGTGGGTAGTTTTCAACGCAATAACTCCCGCCATGCCTCTGGTACAGAACAGGCCTGTTCAAATATAGTCAGACAACACCACCACGGCATACATAAACCATCAGGGCGGCACTCAAAGCCACATGGCAATGATGGAAGTGTCAAAAGTCCTTTGTTGGGCGGAGCACCATTTTCCAGCAATATTGGCAGTGTTCATTCCGGGTGTCCTGAACTGGGAAGCAGACTTCATCAGTCACCAGGACGTGCACGCCGGAGAGTGGAGTCTTCATCCAGAAGTCTTTCAACTACTAGTGGACATGTGGGCCCACCAGATGTAGACCTGATGGCATCTCGACACAATCACAAAGACCTGGTGTTCGGATCAAGGACCAGCAATCCTCAAGCAGTGTTCGTGGACACACTAGCCATTCCATGAAACTTTTGCTTGCCCTACATATTCCCTCCAGTGTCACTCCTGCCCAGGGTCCTGCGGAGTTCAAGCAAGGAGGAAAACAACTTCTAGTCGCTCCGGTGTGGCCCAGATGGCATTGGTTCTCAGACCTGCAGGGTCAATTGAGAGAGCGTCTCCTGCTACTTCCTTAGCACCCAGACCTCCTCGTACAGGGCCCTTCTCTACCCAGACCTGGCCAGACTGGTTTTGATGGCATGGCTCTCGATGCATCACTCCTGAGGGCCAAGTGATTCTCCGAGGCGTTTATACAAACTATGTTGAAAGCCCGCAAACCGGCATCTGCCCGGATTTAATATAGGGTCTGGAATTCTTATTTCACCTGGTGTGCTGATAAGAATTATGATGCATACAGATTCAGAACTTCCAGAATTCTGGCTTTTCTGCAACAAGACCTGGACTTAGGCCTTCGTCTGGCCTCCCTCAAGGCTCACATATCTGCCTTGTCGGTATGGTTTGCCCTGCAAGAGTCTCCATTTGAACCTCTTCAGTCTGTGGACCTTAAGTGGCTCACAGCCAAGGTCCTGTTTTACTGGCTATTGCCTCTTCTAGAAGGGTGTAGGACTTAGGCGCATTGTCCTTTCGTCCACCCTTTCTGATATTTCATCATGACCGGGCAGTTCTTAGAACTCGCCCAGGTTATTTGCCTAAGGTGGTGTCATCTTTTCACCTCAACCAAGGGATTGTGGTCCCGGCCTTTATCTCTTCACTCTTTGGAGGACAAATCAGGTCTTTGGATGTGGTAAGGGCTCTCCGTATATATGTGGAGAGTACTGCCTCTATCGGGAGGTCAGATACCCTTTTCGTACTATAAGCAAACAAAATGAGAACTACCCAACTGCGCACAGCTTATGGAAGTCCACTTGAATATAGAAATTTCACAAATACGTCCGTCAAAAATAGTGGAGGGGAGGTCTTAGACCAGTATTCCTCTGTTCTTCTCTTCTTTCTTTTTAATTCCGAGGAGTCTCCTTCAGATTCACCGAATGTCCCTCAAAAACAGTGGAAGAACAATATTGTGTAGTATGTCCTGGATTTGGGTGGTTTCTGGGTTATGTGGTTTAACAAAATGGTTCTTACCGTACTCACGTCTAAAACGGAGGTGTTCACACGCATAAAGGTTTCTTTATGGACCCAAAACTTCTCCTAACTGGATGGATGGCTAGTCATGTTCTTTCAAATCCTCACCAAGTGGTGTCCCAATGTGAGAGATACCGGGGAGAAGAATACCTCAATTAATAGATGCCCCACGGTAGAGTTTGTTCAATCAATCACACTGACGGCCGGAGAAATAGACTAGCATACCGTACTCACACTCCAAGTATATTCAATATACCCATAAAGGTATCTTTAACTGTAATTCATACTCAGACAGATCAGATGAATTTAAAGATGTAGATGGGCAAGCGTACCCCACTTACAATCTTCTATGATGTTGTCCAGCCCGTAGCGGTTTCTTTTTCCACTTTCTTCCCAGGAAGTGGAACTCCACTAACGAGTGCTTCCAATCTCGGTATAATGAAATATATATCAAGAATGGAATTGATCATAATGTCTAACACTGGACGGGAATTCCGCGGACGCTCCTGTATTATGCAGGGCATGCGCCAAGGATTTGCCGGAGGGGTTAGCTTTGAATGATAGTCTGTGAAATATGTGCCATATATCTCCCAGTCAGTCCGCAGCTCCTGCAGCCAATCAGGAGCCACCTTGGGCGGCGTTCTCAACTATGCTCAATATGCTTGTGACATGCCTTACGCCCCTTATGGGACCTCCTGTGCCATTACAGCCACATATTGTCCCTGTGATGAATCCGCCTTGGGCGGATACTTTGTCTACTCAGTTGCAAAAACTGAAACAATCTGTGGTTAGACAAAAACCTACCCCATGTCCCTCTGGTGTCAAGGGGTCTTCTAAGTGGGCCGCTTCCTCCTCACAATCCACTAATCTCTCGGAAGACTCTTCTGATGAGGATGGGGAGTATACTGACCCGTCAGACACTGATACAACTGCTTCAGACGAGGACTCTACGACTCAGGTTGATGTCCCTGACCTAGTGGAGGCTATTGAGCAGATTCTACAAATCGATGATTATGTAGATCCCACTACTATGTCTAAGAAACCTGATAAGTTTAAACGTCAGAAGATAACTACGGTATCATTACCGCATTCTGACCATTTAGTAGACATATGTCTAGAACCCTGGTCTTCTCCAGGAAAGAAATTCACCCTTTCTAAAACGATGCTAGCTCGTTATCCTCTCCCTGCTGAGTTGTGTAACAAGTGGGAAAATTCACCGCCTGTGGATTCCCATGTCACTCGTCTTGTGGTGTCGTCTACACTGCCTGTCACCACTGTTACCTCACTGAAGGAACCGACAGATAAGTGTGTGGAGGGATGCCTGAAGTCTATTTACTCCCTTACAGGTGCTGTACATAGACCCACTATAGCAGCCTCCTGGGCTGCAAAAGGAATTGAAGCATGTGTTCAGGCAATAAAGGAAGAGTTGCCTCAGGATATATCTGGCACTGCCAGACAATACTTGTCTCATATTACCACCGCCTCCCATTATATTCAGGAGGCATCCTCAGAGGCATTGACTACGTCCAGGAAAAAAACTGTGTTCCCTAATGCACACCGAGTGAATAATATTACTACATAATAATAGTCTATTATGTAGTAATATTATTCACTCGGTGTGCATTAGGGAACACAGTTTTTTTCCTACACAGAATTACCCCTCCCCTTTTAGAACCTGAGTGACATTACAATCTGATTGAGCAGCTTTCCACTTTGTGTATTGACTACGTCCATCCTGGCTCGCCGTATTCTGTGGTTGAGGTCATGGAAGGTGGACCTGGACTCCAAAAAGACTTTGGAGGTACTCCCTTTTAAGAGAGACATCCTATTTGGGCAAGATCTCAATAAGATTGTGACTGACTTAGCAGCAGCAAAGACTGCATATCTCCTGAATACTAATCCTTTGCACAGAAGGCAAAAGGTTCCAATTTTTTGCTCCTTTTGACCTCAAGGGAAAGCTAAAGGTCAGGCATACCCGAGACAATCTCGTGTTCCCAAAACCATTAAGCCCAAAGCAGAACAATCCTGAGCTGCCAGTCAGCCTGCTTCTAAACAAGACAAGCCTGGTGCATGACTGGGTTTGTCTCCCCCTGGGGGATCCCAGGTTGGGAGGCCAACTTCTGTGGTTCGCCCAGGACTGGTTAGAGACCACTTCAGATGCATGGGTGCGAGAAGTTGTCTCTCACGGGTACGCAGTGTCTTTCAAGAGACATCACCATCACCAATTCTTCACAATGGTTATTCCTTTGGATCCGTTGAAGGCGCAAGCTCTACAGCTGGTTGTGCGTTCCCTCCTGAATACAGGAGTGGTAGTGTCGGTACCTCTGTCTACTCGTCCCTGTTTCTAGTTCCGAAACCCAATTTGTCTTTCTGGCCTATACTCCAACTCAAATCACTGAAGAAGTTTGTGAGAGTGTCCAAGTTCCGTATGGAAATGCTGCACTCAATTTTACTGTCCATGGAACCCTGAGATTATATGGTATCCCTGGATATACAAGATGCTTATCTGCACATACCTATTACATACATATCGCATCAGCAATATCTGCGGTTTGCTATTAGCAACCCTCACTATCAACTCCAGGCTCTGCCATTTTGACTGGCCACAGCTCCTCTGAACTTTACCAAGGTTATGGCCATGATGACAGCCTATCTCCATCTTCAGGGTGTCAGGATCCTGCCGTATCAGGACGACTTTCTTATTCTGGCGAACTCCCAAAATGTCCTCCTCGGTCATCTACAATTGACAGTAAAGAAGCCTACAAGCCCACGGGTGGCTCGTCAACTGGAAGAAGTCCTCACTGGTCCCTGCTCAGAGCATGGTGCACTGGGGGCACTGCTGGACACACACAGTCAATGACTGTTTCTGTCTCCAAGGAAGGTCCTGAAACTTCAGGACAGGATCAGATACTTCCTCTCTCGCCCAAGAGTGTCAATACACTCGGCGATGCAAGTACTAGGCCTCATGGTGTGGGCTTTCGACATGGTAGAGTATGCTCCGTTTCACTCCCGCGCCCTACAGAGGTTGATTCTTTCCAAGAGGGATGGCCTACCTCATCGGATCAGGTCCCAAATGATCTCCTTGACTCTGAAGGTTAATCTGTCACTGACCTGGTGGCGACAAGACCAGCAGTTGAGCAAGGGCCGTCTCTTCTGGATCCCGAACTGGGTCCTACTGACTATGGACGCCAGTCTGCGGGTTTGGGGCACAGTGTTAGAGCAACACTCTTTCCAAGTTCGGTGGAGCAAGGAGGAATCACTCCTCCCGATAAACATTCTGGAATTGAGGGCAGTGTTCATTGCTTTGTCTCTCGCCCTGCCTCTGATACAGAAAAGGCCTGTTTAAGTATGGTCAGACAATGCCATCATGGTGGCGTACATAAACCATCAAGGCTGCACTTGAAGTCGCATGGCAATGATGGAAGTGTAAAAAATCCTTAGTTAGGCGGAACACCATCTGCCAGTGATATATCGACAGTGTTCATTCCGGGGTCCTCCACTGGGAAGCGTATTTCCCCAGTCGTCAAGACATACACGCCGGAGAGTGGAGTCTTCATCCAAAGTCTTAACTCCTAGTGGACAGGTGTAGACCTGATGGCATCTCGACACAATCACAAAGTTCCGGTCTTTGAATCAAGAACCAGGGATCCTCAAGCACTGTTTGTGGATGCACAGGCAATTCCATAGAACTTTCGCTGCCCTATGTGTTCCCTCTGGTGTCACTCCTGCCCAGGGTAATACGGAAGTTCAAACAAGAAAAATTCTACTTCTAGTCGCTCCAGCGCATTAGTTCTCAGACCTGCAGGGTCTATCGATAGAGCGTCCTCTTCTACTTCCTCAGCGACCAGACCTCCTCATTCAGGGCCCTTGTGTCTACCCTGGACCTGGCCAGACTGGCTTTGATGGCGTGGCTCTTGAAGCTTCATTCCTGAGGGCCAAAGGATTCTCCAAGGTGGTTATCCAAACTATGCTAAAGGCCTGCAAACCGGCCTCTGCACGGATTTATTATAGGGTCTGGAATTCTTACTTCACCTGGTGTGCTGCTAAGAATTACGATGCTTACAAATTTAGTACTTCCAGACTTCTGTCTTTTTGTTGCAACAAGGCCTGGATTTCTGACTTTGTCTGGCCTCCCTCTAGGTTCACATAGCTGCCTTGTCGGTGTGGTTTCAGAGAAAAATTGCGTCTCTACCTGACGTTCATACATTCACTAAGGGCATATTACGGATTCAGCCTCCCTATGTCCCTCCTGTGGCTCCATAGGATTTGTCTATTGTCTTGAATGCCCTACAAGAGTCTCCATTTGAACCTCTTGAGTGGGTGGACCTTAAATGGCTTACAGCTAAGGTTCTTATTGGCTATTGCCTCTGCTAGAAGGGTATCAGACTTAGGCGCTTTGTCCTGTCGTCCACCCTTTTTGATATTTCATCGTGACCGAGCAGTTCTTCGAACTCGCCTCAGTTATTTGCCTAAGGTGATGTCACCATTTCACCGTAACCAAGAGATTGTGTATCCGACCTTCATCTCTTCTAAATTGTCCTCCAAAGAGCGTTCTTAGGATGTGTTAAGGGCTCTCCATATATATGTGGAGAGGACTTCCTCTATTAGGAGGTCAGATGCCTTTTTTGTACTGTTTGGTTGTTTTGTTGGCCTTTCAATAAGCAAACCTTAGTCAGATGATTAGAATGGTGATTGCACAAGCCTATGCGCAGTCTGAACTCCCAGCTCCTGCTGCTATTAAAGCCCATGCTAGTCGGTCTGTTGGACCTTTATGGTCGGCCCACCTTGGCGCGTCCGCAGAACAATTTTTCAAGGCAGCTATGTGGTCCTCAGTGAACACATTTATTAGGTTATATGCCTTTGATACTTTCGCCTCCCAGGATTGCTTCCTTTGGACGCCGGGTTCTCATATCCGCTAAGCCGCGTCCTCTACCTTGAGGAACTGCTTTAGTACATCCGCTATGTATTCCCTGTGGTACACACTTTACCCCGCTACAGAAAAGATTTATGGTAGACTTACCATGGTTAAATCTCTTTCTGCGAGGTACACTGGGTTCCACAGGGTGCCCACCCTGACGTACTTAGCTTCTTTGGGTTTGTAAGGCATTAGCCGCTAGTCCCTTCTCCTGTCGTGAGAACGTGGTTCTGTGTGACTAACATCTACTTTCTCTTTTACCTGCTCCTGCATTGGACTGCAAAATGATGTGATAATACATACAAGCGCCCAGTGAAGGGACTTAATGATGGTTCAGAGTCCTTCCACAGTCAATTTTCAATGTTAATGTAACAAAAAAAAAAGTGCGTATAGTGATGTACCGTTAAAACATTTAATATACAATCACATGAAACATAACAATAGTAAAACATAAAGTGCATGGAATCCAAAGTGCAGAGAGTGTCCAAAGTGCGTAATTACCAGCAGCAAGTTAATTCAGGCATGAGGTTTTTTGTTCCACGGCAACTGCGGGTGTCACTTCCTCATTTGGCTGTCCTGCAGACTGTCACACTCGGTCTCCTTTGGATAAAAAATCCAACGCGTTTCTACCCTTCACGGGTCTTTTTCAAGGCATCCAGCAGAATCTGTCCTGTGGAAGGACTCTGAACCATCATTAAGTCCCTTCACTGTGCGCTTGTATGTATTATCACATCATTTTGCAGTTTGCTTGAGATTCTCTGGGTGGAGGTACACATGAGTTACCTCTGTGTGATTAGTACACTAACTAGCTGCCTTTCTCTGAGCGCACTGAGAATTATCTATCCTTCTGTATTCCTGCATTGGACTGGTTAACAAAGCTGAGCACTCAGTGTCTGGAGGCGGGGTTATATAGGAGGCCCCAGGAATGCATTCTGGGACAGTCTAAAGCTTTAGCCTGTTGGTGCCTCTGGCTCAAGATCCATCTCTACACCCCGATGTATTCCCTGTGGAACACAGTGTACCTTGCAGAAAGAGATTTAACCATGGTAAGTCTTGTCATAAATCTCCTTTTATATATGTGTTATTTAGGGTGAATATCTTACAAATATGATGACAGAAGATATAGAGGGAGAAGTAGAGACGTATGTAACTGCTATGAAGGCAGAAGAACCGGAAGGAGAAGAGACGTGTGTGACCGATACGAAGGCAAAAGGTATAGAGGGAGAAGAAGAGACGTATGTGACTGACATAAAGGGAGAAGAAGAGATGTATGTGACTGATATGAAGGCAGAAGATATAGAGGGAGAAGAAGAGACGTATGTGACTGATATGAAGGCAGAAGATATAGAGGGAGAAGAAGAGACGTATGTGACTGATATGAAAGCAGAAGATACAGAGGGAGAAGAAGAGACGTATGTGACTGATATGAAGGCAGAAGATATAGAGGGAGAAGAAGAGACGTATGTGACTGATATGAAGGCAGAAGATATAGAGGGAGAAGAAGAGACGTATGTGACTGATATGAAAGCAGAAGATACAGAGGGAGAAAAAGAGACGTATGTGACTGATATGAAGGCAGAAGATATAGAGGGAGAAGAAGAGACGTATGTGACTGATATGAAGGTAGAAGATATAGAGGAAGAAGAAGAGGTGTATGTGACTGATATGAAGGCAGAAGATATAGAGGGAGAAGAAGAGACGTATGTGACTGATATGAAAGCAGAAGATATAGAGGGAGAAGAAGAGACGTATGTGACTGATATGAAGGCAGAAGATATAGAGGGAGAAGAAGAGACGTATGTGCCTGATATGAAGGCAGAAGATACAGAGGGAGAAGAAGAAATGTATGTGAGGGATGATCAGCAGTGTATGGAGGACAAAATCCCTACAGATATCAGCACAGGTGAATAATAAGCACTTATTACAGGAAATAGTCACATATTCTCCTTGCACAGTTATTACAAAAATCTCTCATACTTCACCCTCCTTTCAAACTAATGAGGGAAATGTATCTGCAAAGTGGGGGAGTCAGGAGCCATCAGCCCCTATTATACTCCTGCTCTCCACCTAACATCATGTCACTGTATGTTACCAGCCCAGAGATCTGACCAGTCTCCTCCCCACACTCTCTGATGTATCTCATATGTCAAGAGCCATCAGCCCCTATTATACTCGTGCTCTCCCCTCATATCATGTCACTGTGTGTAACCAGGCCAGAGATCTGACCAGTCTCCTCCCCACACTCTCTGGTGTATCTCATACTTCAGGAGCCATCAGCCCCTATTATACTCCTGCTTCCACTCACATCATGTCACTGTGTGTTACCAGCCAAGAGATCTGGCCAGTCTCCTCCCCACACTCTCTGGTGTGTCTCATACATCAGGAGCCATCAGCCCCTATTATACTCCTGCTCTCCCCCTCACATCATGTCACTGTGTGTTACCAGCCCAGAGATCTGACCAGTCTCCTCCCCACACTCTCTGGTATATCTCATACATCAGGATCCATCAGCCCCTATTATACTCCTGCTCTCCCCCTCACATCATGTCACTGTATGTTACCAGCCCAGAGATCTGACCAGTCGCCTCCCCACACTCTCTGATGTATCTCATATATCAAGAGCCATCAGCCCCTCATACTCCTGCTCTCCCCCTCATATCATGTCACTGTCATTTACCAGCCCAGAGATCTTAACAGTCTCCTCTTCACACTCTCTGGTGTATCTCATACATCAGGAGCCATCAAGCCCTATTATTCTACTGCTCTCCCCCTCATATCATGTCACTGTGTGTTACCAGCCCAGAGATGTGACCAGTCTCCTCCCCGCACTCTCTGGTGTATCTCATACATCAGGAGCCATCAAGCCCTATTTCTCTGACGTCCTAGTGGATGCTGGGTACTCCGTAAGGACCATGGGGAATAGACGGGCTCTGCAGGAGACTGGGCACTCTTAAAAGAAAGATTAGGTACAATATCTGGTGTGCACTGGCTCCTCCCTCTATGCCCCTCCTCCAGACCTCAGTTAGAATCTGTGCCCGGCCAGAGCTGGATGCACCTAGTGGGCTCTCCTGAGCTTACTAGAAAAGAAAGTATTGTTAGGTTTTTTATTTTCAGTGAGATCTGCTGGCAACAGACTCACTGCTACGAGGGACTGAGGGGAGAGAAGCAAACCTACCTGCTTGCAGCTAGCTTGTGCTTCTAAGGCTACTGGACACCATTAGCTCCAGAGGGATCGAACACAGGGCCCAACCTCGATCGTCCGTTCCCGGAGCCGCGCCGCCGCCCCCCTTGCAGAGCCAGAAGACGGAAGAACCAGAAGAAAAACGGCGGCTGAAGACTCCGGTCTTCAATAAGGTAGCGCACAGCACTGCAGCTGTGCGCCATTGCTCCCACAGCACACCACACGCTCCGGTCACTGGTGGGTGCAGGGCGCTGGGGGTGGGGCGCCCTGGGCTGCAATAAGTATACCTTTGGCAAAAATTGCACATAATACAGTTATAAACTGTATATGTGCCTAATCCCCTGCCATTAACATTAAAAAAGCGGGAGAAGCCCGCCGCGGAGGGGGCGGGGCTATCTCCCTCAGCACACCGGCGCCATTTTCTCTTCACAGCTCCGCTGGAAGGACGCTCCCCAGGCTCTCCCCTGCAGTATACACTACAAGAAGGGTAAAAAAGAGAGGGGGGGGGGGGGCACATAAATTTAGGCGCAAAAGGTGATATAAGCAGCTATTGGGGAAAATTCACTCTATGTTAGAGTAAATCCCTCTGTTATATAGCACTCTGGTGTGTGCTGGCATACTCTCTCTCTGTCTCCCCAAAGGACTTTGTGGGGTCCTGTCCTCAGTCAGAGCATTCCCTGTGTGTGTGCGGTGTGTCGGTACGGCTGTGTCGACATGTTTGATGAGGAGGCTTTCGTGGAGGCGGAGCAGGAGCCTATAAGTGTGATGTCGCCCCCTGCGGGGCCGACACCAGAGTGGATGGATATGTGGAAGGTATTAACCAACAGTGTCAACTCCTTGCATAAAAGGTTCGATGACGTAACAGCTTTGGGACAGCCGGCATCTAAGTCCGTGCCTGCCCAGGCGTCTCAGAGGCCATCAGGGGCTCAAAAACACCCGCTACCTCAGATGGCAGACACAGATGTCGACACAGAGTCTGACTCCAGTGTAGACGAGGATGAGACAAATGTACAGTCCACAAGGGCCATCCGATGCATGATTACGGCAATGAAAAATGTGTTGAACATTTCTGACATTAACCCGGTTACCACTAAAAAGGGTATTATGTTTGGGGAGAAAAAGCAGCCAGTGACTTTTCCCCCATCTGATGAGTTAAATGAATTTTGTGAAGAAGCGTGGTGTTCCCCAGATAAGAAATTAGTGATTTCTAAGAGGTTACTGATGGCGTACCCTTTCCCGCCAACGGACAGGTTACGTTGGGAAACATCCCCTAGGGTGGAAAAAGCGCTCACACGCTTATTAAAGATATCTCAGGATACGGCCGCCTTAAAAGAGCCTGCAGATAGAAAGCAGGAGGCTATCCTGATCTGTCCTTTGTTCCCAACATTCAATCTGTCTCAAGATCATGTTACATGCATCTAAAAAACATATCCAAAATACGACCATACCTTACACAAGACACTGCTAAAACTCTAATCCACGCTCTCATTATCTCCCGCATTGATTATTGCAATAGTCTCCTAACTGGTCTTCCCAAAACAAGACTCTCACCACTACAATCCATTCTGAATGCAGCGGCGAGGCTTATCTTCCTCGTTAGACGTTCATCGTCTGCAGATCCACTCTGTCAGTCCCTCCATTGGTTACCTGTATTCTACCGCATTCAATATAAAATACTTTCTCTATCGTCCTAGTGGATGCTGGGGTTCCTGAAAGGACCATGGGGAATAGCGGCTCCGCAGGAGACAGGGCACAAA
Organism: Pseudophryne corroboree; assembly: GCF_028390025.1. Lineage (NCBI taxonomy): Eukaryota > Metazoa > Chordata > Amphibia > Anura > Myobatrachidae > Pseudophryne > Pseudophryne corroboree. The sequence goes on along the minus strand of NC_086446.1, from coordinate 20,721,127 downwards.
AGTAAAGCTTTTCCAGATCAGGTGGTGTGCACTGGCTCCTCCCCCTATGACCCTCCTCCAGACTCCAGTTAGATTTTTGTGCCCGGCCGAGAAGGGTGCAATCTGGGTGGCTCTCCTAAAGAGCTGCTTAGAAAAAGTTTAGCTTAGGTTTTTTATTTTACAGTGAGTCCTGCTGGCAACAGGATCACTGCAACGAGGGACTGAGGGGAGAAGAAGTGAACTCACCTGCGTGCAGGATGGATTGGCTTCTTGGCTACTGGACATCAGCTCCAGAGGGACGATCACAGGTACAGCCTGGATGGTCACCGGAGCCGCGCCGCCGGCCCCCTTGCAGATGCTGAAGTAAGAAGAGGTCCAGAATCGGCGGCTGAAGACTCGTGCAGTCTTCTAAAGGTAGCGCACAGCACTGCAGCTGTGCGCCATTTTCCTCTCAGCACACTTCACACGCAGTCACTGAGGGTGCAGGGCGCTGGGGGGGGGCGCCCTGGGAGGCAAATGTAAACCTATATAAAGGCTAAAAATACCTCACATATAGCCCCCAGAGGCTATATGGAGATATTTAACCCCTGCCTGGATTCACAAAATAGCGGGAGACGAGCCCGCCGAAAAAGGGGCGGGGCCTATCTCCTCAGCACACGGCGCCATTTCCTCTCACAGCTCCGCTGGTCAGGACGGCTCCCAGGTCTCTCCCCTGCACTGCACTACAGAAACAGGGTAAAACAGAGAGGGGGGGCAAATATAGTGGCAATATTTGATATATAAAGCAGCTATAAGGGAGCACTTATTATAAGGCTATCCCTGTCATATATAGCGCTTTTGGTGTGTGCTGGCAGACTCTCCCTCTGTCTCCCCAAAGGGCTAGTGGGTCCTGTCTTCGTTAAAGAGCATTCCCTGTGTGTCTGCTGTGTGTCGGTACGTGTGTGTCGACATGTATGAGGACGATATTGGTGTGGAGGCGGAGCAATTGCCAAATATGGGGATGTCACCTCCTAGGGGGTCGACACCAGAATGGATGCCATTATTTGTGGAATTACGGGATAGCGTCAACTCGCTTAAGCAGTCGTTTGACGACATGAGGCGGCCGGACAATCAATTAGTGCCTGTCCAGGCGCCTCAAACACCGTCAGGGGCTGTAAAACGCCCTTTGCCTCAGTCGGTCGACACAGACCCAGACACAGGCACTGATTCCAGTGGTGACGGTGACGAATCAACCGTATTTTCCAGTAGGGCCACACGTTATATGATTTTGGCAATGAAGGAGGCGTTACACTTAGCTGATACTACAGGTACCACTAAACAGGGTATTATGTGGGGTGTGAAAATACTACCTATAGTTTTTCCTGAATCAGAAGAATTAAATGACGTGTGTGATGAAGCGTGGGTTGCCCCCGATAAAAAGGTGCTAATTTCAAAGAAGTTATTGGCATTATACCCTTTCCCGCCAGAGGTTAGGGCGCGCTGGGAAACACCTCCTAGGGTGGACAAGGCGCTCACACGCTTATCTAAACAAGTGGCGTTACCCTCTCCTGAGACGGCCGCACTTAAAGATCCAGCAGATAGGAGGATGGAAAATATCCAAAAAAGTATATACACACATGCAGGTGTTATACTACGACCAGCTATAGCGACTGCCTGGATGTGCAGTGCGGGGGTAGTTTGGTCAGAGTCCCTGATCGAAAATATTGATACCCTGGATAGGGACAATATTTTACTGTCGTTAGAACAAATAAAGGATGCATTTCTTTATATGCGTGATGCACAGAGGGATATCTGCACACTGGCATCACGGGTAAGTGCTATGTCCATTTCGGCCAGAAGAAGTTTATGGACGCGACAGTGGACAGGCGATGCGGACTCAAAACGGCATATGGAAGTTTTGCCGTATAAAGGGGAGGAGTTATTTGGAGTCGGTCTATCGGATTTGGTGGCCACGGCTACAGCCGGGAAATCCACCTTTTTACCTCAAGTCACTCCCCAACAGAAAAAGACACCGACTTTTCAACCGCAGCCCTTTCGTTCCTTTAAAAATAAGAGAGCAAAGGGATATTCATATCTGCCACGAGGCAGAGGACGAGGGAAGAGACAGCAACAGGCAGCTCCTTCCCAGGAACAGAAGCCCTCCCCGGCTTCTACAAAAGCCTCAGCATGACGCTGGGGCTTCTCAAGCGGACTCGGGGGCGGTGGGCGGTCGTCTCAAAAATTACAGCGCGCAGTGGGCTCACTCGCAGGTAGATCCCTGGATCCTGCAGATAATATCTCAGGGGTACAGGTTGGAATTAGAGACAGATCCACCCCGCCGTTTCCTGAAGTCTGCTTTACCAACGTCCCCCTCCGAAAGGGAGACGGTTTTGGAAGCCATTCACAAGCTGTACTCTCAGCAGGTGATAGTCAAGGTACCTCTTCTACAACAAGGCAAGGGGTATTATTCCACTCTATTTGTGGTACCGAAGCCGGATGGCTCGGTAAGGCCTATTCTAAATCTGAAGTCCCTGAACCTGTACATAAAGAGGTTCAAGTTCAAGATGGAGTCACTCAGAGCAGTGATAGCGAACCTGGAAGAAGGGGATTTTATGGTATCCTTGGACATCAAGGATGCGTATCTCCACGTTCCGATTTACCCCTCACACCAGGGGTACCTCAGGTTCGTTGTACAAAACTGTCACTATCAGTTTCAGACGCTGCCGTTTGGTTTGTCCACGGCACCTCGGATCTTTACAAAGGTAATGGCCGAGATGATGATTCTTCTTCGAAGAAAAGGCGTATTAATTATCCCATACTCGGACGATCTCCTAATAAGGGCAAAGTCCAGAGAACAGCTAGAGATGGGATTAGCACTATCTCAAGAGGTGCTAAAACAGCACGGATGGATTCTGAATATTCCAAAATCCCAGTTAATGCCGACGACTCGTCTGCTGTTCCTGGGGATGATTCTGGACACGGTTCAGAAAAAGGTTTTTCTACCCGAAGAAAAAGCCAAGGAGTTATCCGACCTGGTCAGGAACCTCTTAAAACCAGGAAAGGTGTCTGTACATCAATGCACAAGAGTCCTGGGAAAAATGGTGGCTTCTTACGAAGCAATTCCATTCGGCAGATTCCACGCAAGGATTTTCCAAAGGGATCTGTTGGACAAATGGTCAGGGTCGCATCTTCAGATGCACCTGCGGATAACCCTGTCGCCAAGGACAAGGGTATCTCTTCTGTGGTGGTTGCAGAGTGCTCATCTATTGGAGGGCCGCAGATTCGGCATACAGGATTGGATCCTGGTGACCACGGACGCCAGCCTCAGAGGCTGGGGAGCAGTCACCCAAGGAAGAAACTTCCAGGGTGTGTGGACGAGCCTGGAAAAGTCTCTTCACATAAACATTCTGGAACTAAGAGCAATTTACAATGCTCTAAGCCAGGCAGAACCTCTGCTTCAAGGAAAACCGGTGTTGATCCAGTCAGACAACATCACGGCAGTCGCCCATGTAAACAGACAGGGCGGTACAAGAAGCAGGAGTGCAATGGCAGAAGCTGCGAGGATTCTTCGCTGGGCGGAGAATCATGTGATAGCACTGTCAGCAGTGTTCATTCCGGGAGTGGACAACTGGGAAGCAGACTTCCTCAGCAGACACGACCTTCACCCGGGAGAGTGGGGACTTCATCCAGAAGTTTTCCACATGCTAGTAAACCATTGGGAAAGACCTATGGTGGACATGATGGCGTCTCGCCTCAACAAGAAACTGGACAGGTATTGCGCCAGGTCAAGAGATCCGCAGGCAATAGCTGTGGACGCGCTGGTAACACCTTGGGTGTACCAGTCGGTGTATGTGTTTCCTCCTCTGCCTCTCATACCAAAGGTATTGAGGATTATACGGCGAAGAGGAGTAAGAACGATACTAGTGGCTCCGGATTGGCCAAGAAGGACTTGGTACCCGGAACTTCAAGAGATGGTCACGGACGATCCGTGGCCTCTACCTCTGAGAAGGGACCTGCTGCAGCAGGGTCCCTGTCTCTTTCAAGACTTACCGCGGCTGCGTTTGACGGCATGGCGGTTGAACGCCAGATCCTAAAGGGAAAAGGCATTCCGGAAGAAGTCATTCCTACTTTGATAAAAGCAAGAAAGGAAGTTACCGCGAAGCATTATCACCGCATTTGGCGGAAATATGTTGCGTGGTGCGAGGATCGGAGTGCTCCGACGGAGGAATTTCAACTGGGTCGATTCCTACATTTCCTGCAATCAGGATTGTCTATGGGTCTCAAATTGGGATCTATTAAGGTTCAAATTTCGGCCCTGTCAATATTCTTCCAAAAAGAATTGGCCTCAGTTCCTGAGGTCCAGACTTTCGTTAAAGGAGTACTGCATATACAGCCTCCTGTGGTGCCTCCGGTGGCACCGTGGGATCTAAATGTAGTTTTAGATTTCCTCAAATCCCATTGGTTTGAACCACTGAAAAAGGTGGATTTGAAATATCTCACATGGAAAGTGACCATGCTACTGGCCCTGGCTTCAGCCAGGAGAGTATCTGAACTGGCGGCTTTATCTTATAAAAGCCCTTATCTAATTTTCCATTCAGATAGGGCAGAACTGCGGACGCGTCCGCACTTCCTTCCTAAGGTGGTATCAGCGTTTCACCTGAACCAGCCTATTGTAGTGCCTGCGGCTACAAGCGACTTGGAGGATTCCAAGTTGTTGGACGTTGTCAGAGCTTTAAAAATATACATTTCAAGGACGGCTGGAGTCAGAAAATCTGATTCGCTGTTTATTCTGTATGCACCCAACAAGTTGGGTGCTCCTGCTTCTAAGCAGTCGATTGCTTGTTGGATTTGTAGCACAATTCAACTTGCACATTCTGTGGCAGGCCTAAATCTGTTAAGGCCCATTCCACAAGGAAGGTGGGCTCATCTTGGGCGGCTGCCCGAGGGGTCTCGGCATTACAACTCTGCCGAGCAGCTACGTGGTCGGGGGAAAACACGTTTGTAAAATTCTACAAATTTGATACCCTGGCAAAAGAGGACCTGGAGTTCTCTCATTCGGTGCTGCAGAGTCATCCGCACTCTCCCGCCCGTTTGGGAGCTTTGGTATAATCCCCATGGTCCTTTCAGGAACCCCAGCATCCACTAGGACGATAGAGAAAATAAGAATTTACTTACCGATAATTCTATTTCTCGGAGTCCGTAGTGGATGCTGGGCGCCCATCCCAAGTGCGGATTATCTGCAATACTTGTACATAGTTATTGTTAACTAATTCGGGTTATTGTTTAGGCAGCCATCTTTCAGAGGCTCCTCTGTTATCATACTGTTAACTGGGTTTAGATCACAAGTTGTACGGTGTGATTGGTGTGGCTGGTATGAGTCTTACCCGGGATTCAAAATCCTCCCTTATTGTGTACGCTCGTCCGGGCACAGTATCTAACTGGAGTCTGGAGGAGGGTCATAGGGGGAGGAGCCAGTGCACACCACCTGATCTGGAAAAGCTTTACTTTTGTGCCCTGTCTCCTGCGGAGCCGCTATTCCCCATGGTCCTTTCAGGAACCCCAGCATCCACTACGGACTCCGAGAAATAGAATTATCGGTAAGTAAATTCTTATTTTTACTCACACACAAGGCCATTAACCAAACTACACCAACATACATCACTTCGCTTATCACAAAATATCTCCCAACCCGACCTCTGCGCTCTTCACAAGACCTGCGTCTCTCATCCACACTCATTACTCGCTCCCACTCACGACTGCAGGACTTTCATCGGGCTGCACCCACTCTGTGGAATGCCCTACCACACACAATAAGACTCTCCTCTAGTCTCCAAACCTTCAAGCGTTCCCTCAAAACTCACCTCTTTAGGCAAGCGTATCAAATTCCTGAACCGCCCACATAACTTTCATAAACCTTCCTATCAAATTACATCCACTCTGTACAGTCCACACATATCCTCACATGTCTTCTCATTCTATGCAATAGATAGCACCTTTCCTTGTGTACATATGCCTATAGATTGTAAGCTTGCGAGCAGGGCCTTCCTACCTCTATGACTGTTATCACCCAGTTTGTTGTTGTTATTTCAAATTGAAAAGCGCAACGGAATTTGCTGCGCTATATAAGAAACTGTTAATAAATAAATAATAAATAAATAATATCCTGAAGTCTGTGTATACACACTCATGTACTATACTGAGACCTGCAATTGCTTCAGCATGGATGTGTAGTGCTGCAGCAGCTTGGTCTGATACCCTGTCAGATAACATTGATTCCCTCGACAGGGATACTATTTTGCTAACCATAGAGTATATAAAAGACGTTGTCTTATATATGAGGGATGCACAGAGGGACATTTGCCGGCTGGCATCTAGAATTAATGCAATGTCCATTTCTGCCAGGAGAGTATTATGGACTCGGCAGTGGACAGGTGATGCTGATTCTAAAAGGCACATGGAGGTTTTGCCTTAAAAGGGTAAGGAATTGTTTGGGGACGGTCTCTCGGACATCGTATCCACAGCAACAGCTGGGAAGTCGACTTTTTTAACCTCAGGTTCCCTCACAGCCTAAGAAAGCACCGTATTATCAGGTGCAGTCCTTTCGGCCTCAGAAAGGCAAGCGGGTCAGAGGCGCATCCTTTCTGCCCAGAGGCAGGGGTAGAGGGAAAAAGCTGCACCAGACAGCCAGTTCCCAGGAACAAAAATCCTCCCCTGCTTCCACTAAGTCCACCGCATGACGCTGGGGCTCCACAGGTGGAGCCAGGTGCAGTGGGGGAGCGTCTCCGGAACTTCAGCGACCAGTGGGTTCGCTCACAGGTGGATCTCTGGGTTCTACAAGTGGTATCTCAGGGATACAAGCTGGAGTTCGAGGCGACTCCCCCTCGCCATTACCTCAAATCAGCCTTGCCAGCTGCTCCCAGAGAAAGGGAGGTAGTACTGGCGGCAATTCATAAGCTGTACCTTCAGCAGGTGATAATCAAAGTCCCCCTCCTTCAACAGGGACGGGGTTACTATTCCACAATGTTTGTGGTACCGAAACCAGACGGTTCGGTGAGACCCATTCTAAATTTGAAATCCTTGAACACTTATGTAAGGAAGTTCAAGTTCAAAATGGAATCGCTCAGGGCGGTTATTGCAAGCCTGGAAGAGGGGGATTTTATGGTGTCGCTGGACATCAAGGATGCTTACCTACATGTCCCCATTTACCCACCTCACCAGGAGTACCTCAGGTTTGTGGTACAGGACTGTCATTACCAATTCCAGACGTTGCCGTTTGGTCTGTCCACGGCACCGAGGGTATTTACCAAGGTAATGGCCGAAATTATGATACTCCTTCGAAAGAAGGGAGTCATAATTATCCCATACTTGGACGATCTCCTTATAAAGGCGAGGTCCAAGGAGCAGTTGTTAGTCAGCGTAGCACTATCTCGGGAAGTGCTACAACAGCGCGGCTGGATTCTGAATATCCCAAAGTCGTCTGCTGTTCTTGGGCATGATTCTGGACACAGAACAGAAGAAGGTGTTTCTCCCGGAAGAGAAGGCCTAGGAATTATCATCTCTGGTCAGGGACCTCCTGAAACCAAAACAGGTGTCGGTGCATCACTGCACGCGAGTCCTGGGAAAGATGGTAGCTTCTTACGAAGCAATTCCCTTTGGCAGGTTCCATGCAAGGATCTTTCAGTGGGATCTGTTAGACAAGTGGTCCGGATCGCATCTTCACATGCATCGGTTGATCACCCTGGGTCCTGGTGGCCACAGATGCAAGCCTCCGAGGTTGGGGGGCAGTCACTCAGGGAAGAAACTTCCAGGGAGAACCCCTGCTTCAAAACCAACCGATGCTGATTCAGTCAGACAACATCACTGCGGTCACCCATGTAAACCGACAGGGCGGCACAAGAAGCAGGATGGCAATGGTAGAAGCCACAAGGATTCTTCGATGGGTGGAGAATCACGTGCTAGCACTGTCAGCAGTGTTCATTCCGGGAGTGGACAACTGGGAAGCATCCTTCCTCAGCAGGCACGACCTCCACCCGGGAGAGTGGGGACTTCATCCAGAAGTCTTCAAGCTGATTGTAAATCGTTGGGAACGGCCACAGGTGGACATGATGGCGTCCCGCCTCAACAAAAAGCTAAAAAGATATTGCGCCGGGTCAAGGGACCCTCAGGCAATAGCTGTGGACGCTCTAGTGACACCATGGGTGTACCAGTCGGTTTATGTGTTCCCTCCTCTTCCTCTCATACCCAAGGTACTGAGGATAATACGAAAGAGAGGAGTAAGAACTATACACGTCGTTCCGGACTGGCCAAGATGAACTTGGTACCCGGAACTACAAGAAATGATCTCAGAGGACCCATGGCCTCTGCCGCTCCGACAGGACCTGCTACAGCAGGGGCCCTGTCTGTTCCAAGACTTACCGCGGCTGCGTTTGACGGCATGGCAGTTGAACGCCGGATCCTAACGGAAAAGGACATTCCAGATGAAGTCATCTCTACGCTGATAAAAGCTAGAAAGGATGTGACAGCAAAACATTATCACCGCATATGGGTGGTCATTCCGAGTTGTTCGCTCGGTATTCTTTTTTGCATCGCAGCGATTTTCCGCTTATTGCGCATGCGCAATGTTCGCACTGCGACTGCGCCAAGTAAATTTGCTATGCAGTTAGGTATTTTACTCACGGTTTTTTCTTCGTTCTGGTGATCGTAATGTGATTGACAGGAAGTGGGTGTTTCTGGGCGGAAACTGGCCGTTTTCTGGGCGTGTGGGGAAAAAACGCTACCGTTTCTAGGAAAAACGCGGGAGTGGCTGGAGAAACGGAGAAGTGTCTGGGTGAACGCTGGGTGTGTTTGTGACGTCAAACCAGGAACGACAAGCACTGAACTGATCGCACTGGCAGAGTAAGTCTCGAGCTACTCAGAAACTGCACAGAGATGTCTTTTCGCAATATTGCGAATCTTTCGTTCGCAATTTTAAGATGCTAAGATTCACTCCCAGTAGGCGGCGGCTTAGCGTGTGAAATGCTGCTAAAAGCAGCTTGCGAGCGAACAACTCGGAATGAGGGCCATGGCGAAAATATGTTTCTTGGTGTGAGGCCAGGAAGGCCCCAACTGAGGAATTTCAGCTGGGTCGATTTCTGCACTTCCTACAGTCAGGAGTGACTATGGGCCTAAAATTGGGATCCATTAAAGTCCAGATTTTGGCCCTGTCTATTTTCTTTCAAAAAGAACTGGCTTCACTGCCTGAAGTTCAGACATTTGTTAAGGGAGTGCTGCATATTCAGCCCCCTTTTGTGCCTCCAGTGGCACCTTGGGATCTCAACGTTGTGTTGGATTTCCTGAAATCACATTGGTTTGAGCCACTTAAGACCGTGGAGTTGAAGTATCTCACGTGGAATGTAGTCATGCTGTTGGCCTTGGCCTCAGCTAGATGTGTGTCAGAGTTGGCGGCTTTGTCATGTAAAAGCCCATATCTGATCTTCCATATGGACAGGGCAGAATTGAGGACTTGTCCCCAATTTCTCCCAAAGGTGGTATCAGCGTTTCATTTGAACCAACCTATTGTGGTGCCTGCGGCTACTCGGGACTTGGAGGATTTCAAGTTGCTGGACGTAGCCCGGGCCCTGAAAATCTGTTTCCAGGACGGCTAGAGTCAGAAAAACTGACTCGCTATTTATCCTGCATGCACCCAACAAGTTGGTGCTCCTGCTTCAAAGCAGACTATTGCTCGCTGGATCTGTAGCACGATTCAGCTTGCACATTCCACGAGGAAGGTGGGCTCTTCTTGGGCGGCTGCCCGAGTGGTCTTGGCTTTACAACTTTGCCGAGCTGCTACTTGGACGGGTTCATACACTTTTGCAAAATTCTACAGGTTTGATACCCTGGCTGAGGAGGACCTTGAGTTTGCTCATTTGGTGCTGCAGAGTCATCCGCACTCTCCCGCCCGTTTGGGAGCTTTGGTATAATCCCCATGGCCCTTACGGAGTACCCAGCATCCACTAGGATGTCAGAGAAAATAAGAATTTACTCACCGGTAATTCTATTTCTCATAGTCCGTAGTGGATGCTGGGAGCCCGTCCCAAGTGCGGACTCTGCAATACATGTATATAGTTATTGCTTAACTAAAGGGTTATTGTTATGAGCCATCTGTTAAATGAGGCTCATTTGTTGTTCATACTGTTAACTGGGTATATTTATCACAAGTTGTACGGTGTGATTGGAGTGGCTGGTATGAGTCTTACCCTGGATTCCAAATCCTTTCCTAGTAATGTCAGCTCTTCCGGGCACAGTTTCCCTAACTGATGTCTGGAGGAGGGGCATAGAGGGGGGAGCCAGTGCACACCAGATATAGTACCTAATCTTTCTTTTAAGAGTGCCCAGTCTTCTGCGGAGCCCGTCTATTCCCCATGGTCCTTACGGAGTAACCAGCATCCACTACGGACTACAAGAAATAGAATTACCGGTGAGTAAATTCTTATTTATTCTACTGCTCTCTCCCTCACATCATGTCACTGTGTGTTACCTGCCCAGAAATCTGACCAGTCTCCTCCCCACACTCTCTGGTGTATCTCATACATCAGGAGCCATAAGCCCCTATTATACTCCTGCTCCCACTCACATCATGTCACTGTCAATTACCAGCCCAGAGATCTTAACAGTCTCCTCTTCACACTCTCTGGTGTATCTCATACATCAGGAGCCATCAAGCCCTATTATACTCCTGTTCCCTCTCACATCATGTCACTGTGTGTTACCAGCCCACAGATGTGACCACTCTTCTCCCCACACTCTCTGTTGTATCTCATACATCAGGAGCCATCAGCCCCTATTATACTCCCACTTTCCCCCTCACATCATGTCACTGTGTTACCAGTCCAGAGATCTTAACAGTCTCCTCCACACACTCTCTGGTGTATCTCATACATCTGGAGCCATAAGCCCCTATTATACTCCTGCTCTCCCCCTCACATCATATCACTGTGTTACCAGCCCAGAGATCTTAACAGTCTCCTCCACACACTCTCTGGTGTATCTCATACATCTGGAGCCATAAGCCCCTATTATACTCCTGCTCCCACTCACATCATGTCACTGTCAATTACCAGCCCAGAGATCTTAACAGTCTCCTCTTCACACTCTCTGGTGTATCTCATACATCAGGAGCCATCAAGCCCTATTATTCTACTGCTCTCTCCCTCACATCATGTCACTGTGTGTTTCCATCCCAGAGATCTGACCAGTCTCCTCCCCACTCTCCTTAGTGTATTTCATACATCAGGAGCCATCAGCCCCTATTATACTCCTGCTCTCCTCCTCACATCATGTCACTGTGTGTTACCAGCCCAGAGATCTGACCAGTCTCCTCTTCACACTCTCTGTTGTATCTCATAAATCAGGAGCCATCAGCCCCTATTATACTCCTTCTCTTTCCCTCACATCATGTCACTGTGTTTTAAGCGATGTTTTGAAATTCATGCTCTTTCTGTAAGACTCTGAGTGTCGCTGCTTGCTATGTTGTGCCGTATCTATTTGTTCCAGAGGGCACCAGAGCAGGAATTACCAAGCGGCAGCAATAGAGCGTCTAACAGCACCAGGGGAGCCCAAGCTGAGATATATTTCCTTCCGTCACACAAATCACAGGGATTGCCAAGCAGAAGCAAAAGAGTGCCTAACAGCACCAGGGGAGCACAGGTTGAGATATGTTTACCTCCGTGACACTGATCACAGGGATTGCCAAGCGGCAGCAATAGAGGGTTTAATAGCACCAGAGAGCCCAAGCAGAGGTGATCAGGTGATCAAGCTCCCAGAGCGAAACGCGCATCACTTCCGGTGTCCAAATTTCCGTTCGCACGGACCACAGACATCGGCACCCAGCTCCTGGCTCAGCGTCCCCTTTCCTCGGAGGGAAGGCACCCATCCAGGCACACGGGACCCCCTCTAACCATCCACACTGCCCACCAATGATCAGAGGCTCCAGATGGCGAATTACACATTTGGTGAGGTATGCAGCATGTTAGTGAAGGTTAGACTGGCTAAAAAAGTTTTATTATAAGTGCCTAGGCACTAAATATAAGCCCCCGCCAGTATAAATATTCAAAATTGAGCGGGACTACAGCGCGCCGGGAGTGGGCGTGGCTTAGCCCTCACACCTTACAAGCGCCATTTTCTCTCTTCACAGACTTGCAGAGACGCTGGCCCTGACCTCCACTCTCCTGATCAAGTACAGGGAGCAAAACGGGGAGGGGGGGACACACAGTTATTGGTGCTATTATAACAGCGCAGACATCATATATTCTTTCGCATTATTATATGGGTGCTGGGGTGTGAGCTGGTAAACTCCCTTTGTGTTTCTCTAACAGGCTTCCCTGTGGGTCTGTCCCCTATAGCCAGTGTGAGTGTGTGTGTCGGTATGGTGTGTCGACATGTCTGAGGCTGAGTGCTCCTCCACGGAATAAGTTACTGGGGGCGCAGAGAAGGATTTGGGAGCGATTCTGTCGGCACCGCCGACTGCTGATTGCGTGAATATGTTGAATACTTTGAATGCAAATGTGGCGTTGTTGTCTAAAAGGCTGGATAAATCTGATTCTCAGACACAAACGTGGAGAAAATCCATGGAGGGCGCCTTGCCCCAGGTACAGGTCCCCTTAGGGTCACAAAAGCGTTAATTTACCCAGATAGCTGATACGGATACCGACACGGACTCTGACTCCAGTGTCGACTATAGTGAGGCCAGTTTACATCCAAAGGTGGTTAAGAGTATTCAGTACATGATTGTGGCTATTAAAGATGTTTTACATATTTCTGAAGTATCTGCTGTTCCAGATACAAGGGTTTGTTTGTATAAGGGAAAGAAGCCTGAGGTGACGTTTCCCCCCTCTCATGAACTGAACGCTCTTTGTGAAAAGGCTTGGGAATCGCCTGATAAAAGGTGGCAGATTCCCAAGAGAATTTTTCTGGCATATCCTTTCCCCTCTGACAACAGGGAAAAATGTGAGTCCTCTCCCAATGTGGACAAAGCTCTGTCAAGGCTGTCCAAGAAGGTGGCGCTTCCGTCTCCCGACACTGCTGCCCTCAAGGACCCTGCGGATCGTAAGCAGGAAATGACATTAAAGGCCATTTATGTCACTACGGGTGCACTCCTCAGACCTGCCGTGGCGTTGGCATGGGTGAGTAGTGCTATTGGTAAGTGGGCTGATAATTTGGCATCTGACATGGATACCCTGGATAGGGATAACATTCTTTTGCCTCTTGGTGGTATCAGGGACGCTGCAGCTTACCTAAAGGATGCGGCGAGGGATATTGGCCTCTTGGGATCAAGGGCCAATGCCATGGCAGTCTCGGCCAGGAGAGCGCTGTGGATTCATCAATGGAATGCAGATGCATTGCCGACTCCAAGAAAGCTATGGAAGCCCTCCCATATAAAGGTAGTGTCTTGTTTGGTGACTGCCTCGCTGACCTGGTGTCTACTGCTACAGCGGGTAAGTAATCTTTTCTTCCTTATGTTCCAGCACAACAGAAAAAGGCACCCCATTATCGGATGCAGTCCTTTCGGCCTAATAAATACAAAATAGGAAGAGGCTCGTCCTTCCTTGCTTCAAAGGGTATAGGAAGGGGAAAAAGGTCACCTGCTGTGTCAGGCTCCCAGGAGCAAAAGTCCTCCCCGGCCTCTGCCAAGTCCACCGTATGACGCTGGGGCTCCCCTACGGGAGTCCGTGCTGTTGGGGGCGCGTCTTCAGTCAGGTCTGGTTTCACTCGGGCCTAGATCCCAAAGTCACAGTTGATTCCGACAACTCGGCTGTCTTTCTTGGGCATGATCCTGGACACAGAACTGCAGAGAGTGTTTCTCCCAGCGGAAAAATCTCTGGAAATCCAGACCATGGTCAAGGAGATTCTGAAACCGGCAAGAGTGTCGATCCATCAATGCACTCGGGTGCTGGGGAAGATGGTTGCAGCTTATGAAGCCAGTCCTAGAGGGACGCAGGTTCGGGATTCAGGATTGGGTCCTGCTGACCACGGATGCAAGTCTCCGAGGCTGGGGAGCAGTCACACAAGGAAGAAGTTTCCAGGGAAAATGGTCAAGCCAGGAAGCTTGTCTCCACATAAACGTTCTGGAACTAAGAGCCATTTACAACGGCCTTCTGCAAGCGGAGCACTTTCTTCAAGGTCTCCCTGTCCTGATTCAGTCGGACAATGTAACAGCGGTGGCATACGTTAACCGCCAGGGCGGAACAAAGTGGCGATGGCGGAGGCCACGAAAGCTCTTCTCTGGGCGGAATAGCACGTGAGTGCTCTGTCAGCGGTCTTCCTTCCGTGCGTAGACAACTGGGTAGCAGACTTCCTCAGCAGACACGATCTCCATCCAGGAGAGTGGGGTCTTCATCAAGAGATCTTTGCAGAAGTGACAAGTCGTTGGGGAATTCCTCAAATAGACATGATGGCGTCTCGCCTCAACAAGAAGCTTCCGAGGTATTGTTCCAGGTCAAGGGACCCTCAAGCCAGTGCGATGGACGCCCTGGTAACTCCGAGGGTGTTTCAGTCGGTAGTGTTGAGGATCATAAGATGAACAAGGGTTCAGGCAGTACTCATTGTTCCAGATTGGCCACGGATTGCCTGGTATCCGGATCTTCAGGAATTGCTCATAGAAGATCCTTTGCCTCTTCCTCTCAGAGAAGATCTGTTACTGCAGGGGCCATGCGTATTTCAAGACTTACCGCAGCTGCGTTTGACGACGTGGAGGTTGAACGCCAAATCCTAGCTCGAAAGGGTATTCCCGGGGAAGTCATCCCCACTCTCCTTAAGGCTAGAAAGGAGGTCACGGCGAAGCATTATCACCGTATTTGGAGGAAGTATGTATCATGGTGTGAAGCCAAGAAAGCTACAACGGAGGAGTTTCAGCTGGTGCGTTTCCTCCATTTTTTGCAGGAACGCGTGGATGCAGGCCTGAAATTGGGTTCCATAAAACTGCAGATTTCGGCTTTGTCTATTTTCTTTCAAAAAGAATTGGCTGCCCTTCGAAAGATTCAGACTTTTGTGAAGGGAGTGCTGCACATTTATTCTCCGTTTGTGCCACCCGTGGCACCGTGGGATCTTGACGTTGTGTTGCAATTTCTTATGTCTCACAGGTTTGAACCTTTGTGAAAGGTTGAGTTGAAATTTCTCACTTGGAAAGTGGTCATGTTTTTGGCCTTGGCGTCCGCAAGACGGGTGTCAGAGTTGGCGGCTTTGTCTCACAAGAGCCCCTATTTGATTTTCCATGAGGATAGAGTGGAGTTGAGGGCTCGTCAACAATTTCTGCTGAAGGTGGTTTCTTCGTTTCACATAAACCAACCCATTGTGGTGCCTGTGGCTACGGGTGCCTTGGCTGTGTCGAAATCTCTCGATGTAGTTAGAGCCTTGAAAATGTATGTCACCAGAACGGCTAAAATTAGGAAATCAGAGGCTCTGTTTGTCCTGTGGGCTCCCAACAAGATTGGGGCTCCTGCTTCCAAGCAGACTATTGCACGCTGGTCCTGTAATACGATTCGGCATGCTCATTCTACAGCTGGTTTGCCGTTGCCGAAGTCAGTGAAAGCCCATTCTACCAGGAAGGTGGGCTCGTCTTGGGCGGCTGCCCGAGGTGTCTCGGCGCGTTACCCGCTCAGCGAAGGGATGCAGTGCAGGGAGGCGCTGGGACGAATAGGCGCTTCCCCTGCTCTGCATTCCTTCCCTGCTGCGCCGTCCTGTCCCCCCTGCTGCTGCCACTGCTGTGTCTGTCACTGTATGACAGACACTGGCAGCGGGCACCTGCAGCATGAAACGCCTCCTCCCTCCCCTCGCCTCATCTCATCTGTGTGAGAGCGCCGAGTACGGGACAGAAGGGGGCGGAGCTACGCAGGACGGTAGGGGGCGTGGCTAGATGAGCCATAAGGGGTGGAGCTACACGGACCTGGCTGCTGTACAGAGAGAGACTGAATTAGGTAAGTGGAGGGTGAGAGAGAAGTGTGTGTGTATGGTGGGTGTGTATATGTGTGTGTGTGTGTGTGTGTGAGAGAGGTATGTCTGTGCGCGCGCTCTATGGACGCCACTACTGGGGGTGCATTACGTATAAGGACGCTATTACTACAGGGGGGCATTACGTGTAACAACGCTACTACTGTGGGGGCCATTACGTCTAAGGACGCTACTACTACTGGGACTGGGGGCATTACGTATAAGGACAATACTACTACTGGGGTGCACTACGTATAAGAACGCTACTACTACTGGGGGGGCATTACGTATAAGGACGCTACTACTACCTGGGGGCATTATGTATAAGGACGCTACTATTACTGGGAGGGCATTACGTATAAGGACGATACTACTACTGGGGATGCACTACGTATAAGGACACTACTACTACTGGGGGGGGCATTACGTATAAGGACGATGCTACTACTTGGGGTCATTATGTATAAGGACGCTACTATTACCGGGAGGGCATTACGTATAACAATGCTACTACTACTGGGGGGAGGGCATTACGTATAAGGATGCTACTACTGCGGGGGGCATTATGTATAAGGATGGTGCTACTACTGGGGGCGCATTACGTATAAGAACGCTACTACTACTGAGATGGCATTACGTATAAGTACGCTAATACTATTGGGGGTGCAGTACGTATAAGGACGCGTCTACTACTGGGGGTGCACTACGTATAAGGATGCTACTACTACGGGGGGTATTACGTATAAGGACGCGTCTACTACTGGGGGTGCACTACGTATAAGGACGCTACTACTACTGTGGGTGCATTATGTATAAGGACGCTACTACTACTGTGGGTGCATTATGTATAAGGATGCTACTACTACTGGGGTGTGCATTATGTATAAGGACACTACTACAGGGGGCATTATGTATAAGGATGCTACTACTACTGGAAGGGCATTATGTATAAGGATGCTACTACTACTGGGGTGCATTACATATAAGGACGCTACTACTACGGGTGGGGCATTACGTATAAAAACGCAACTACTACGGATGGGGCATTACGTATAAGATTAATAAGATTGTGCTACATTGTGGCGTAATTTTAAATGGGGGTACTACTGTGTGGCCATGCCCCTTACTTGTGAGACCACACCCCTTTTCCCGGCGCGCGCCATAGGAATATGGGAGGGCGCAAATTTATAGTTTGCAGGGGGGCGCCGAACACCCTAGCACCGGCCCTGGTGTTCGGGTTCAAACACTTTTGCTAAGTTCTACAAATTTGATACCCTGGCTACTGAGCACCTCATGTTTGATCAATCGGTGCTGCAGAGTCGTCTGCACTCTTCCGCCCGGTCTGGTGCTTTGGTATAGACCCCATGGTGCTTTTGGAGTCCCCAGCATCCTCTAGGATGTAAGATAAAATAAGATTTTACTTACCGGTAAATATATTTCTCGTAGTCCGTAGAGGATGCTGGGCGCCCGTCCCAAGTGCGGACTTCTTCTGCAAGACTTGTATATAGTTATTGCTTACATAAGGGATATGTTATAGTTTATCGGTTGAACCAAGGCTATGTTGTTGTTCATACTGTTAACTGGGTAGTTTATCGCAAGTTATACGGTGTGATTGGTGTGGCTGGTATGGATCTCACCCTTAGATTTACAAAAATCCTTCCTCGTACTGTCCATCTTCTCTGGGCACAGTTTCCTTAACTGGGGGAGGGGCATGGAGGGAGGGGCCAGTGCATGCCCGGAGTCCGGGGCTTTCTTGGAGTGCCCTATCTCCTGCGGAGCCCGTCTATCCCGTCGTTACTCCGTCATTTCAGCCACATCTGGGTGTCGTCTGGACTGGACCCTTGGATACAGGATATAGGGGTATATTTACTAAGCTCCCGATTTTGACCGAGTTGGTGTTTTTTCTTCAAAGTGACCCCACTTAACCTCGCAGTCTACCGCAGCCCGCAAAGTTCCCCCACTGGATATAATGTAGCGGCGGTACGCTACATTGTATCCACTGTACTCCGCCTGACTGACAGTGCAGGCGCGCACAGCCAATCAGGAGAGTGCCATGACGTGGCGCTCCCTGATTGGCTGAAGGGACCCTCTTTGACAGGAGTCACGGGGGGTCCCGCCAGATGGGGAAAGGGGTTCCATGTGTAAACATGGGGACCCCTTTCAGTGCGTGGACCGGGTATTTAGTTTTTTTTTTTTAATCAAGTACGTCGATTATAACTTTCAAGAAGAGGACCGATCTACACAGGATTCTTTGTAAGTATAATTTTATTGACAGGTACTCGTGGATTCTACAGGAGAAGAGGACCGAGTGCTTCGTGTCAACATAGGTAAGTATGTATGTAAGTGGGCATGTATGTTTAATAAAATTTTACTTTGTTTTTATTTGGGTTTTTTTTTTGTAGTACAACTACAGGTACCAGCAGGCCCGTCGTCGTCCCCCCGCATGCTGGTACTTGTGGTACTCCAAGCACCAGCTTGCGGGGG
This sequence comes from Pseudophryne corroboree, assembly GCF_028390025.1. Classification (NCBI taxonomy): domain Eukaryota; kingdom Metazoa; phylum Chordata; class Amphibia; order Anura; family Myobatrachidae; genus Pseudophryne; species Pseudophryne corroboree. The sequence continues at coordinate 20,702,722 of NC_086446.1, read as the reverse complement.
AGGCTTGCTAGGACTTGTAGTTCTGCTACAAAAAACAATATTATTTTTTGACACAAGGCTATCGTCCCCCCTATCCACCACCCAGGGATGGGGGGACAGCCTCGGGCTTCATCCCTGGCCCTTAGGTGGCTTGTGGGGGGGACCCCTTGATTTAAGGAGTCCCCACTCCAGGGTACCCCGGCCAGGGGTGAATAGTTGGTGATTTAATGCCAGGGCCGCAGGGACCAATATAAAAGTGTCCCCCGGCTGTGGCATTATCTCTCGGACTAGTGAAGCCCGGTGCTGGTGTTTAAAATACGGGGGACCCCTACATTTTTTGTCCACCGTATTTTTTGCACCAGGACCAGGCGACAGAGCAATTCTTCTGGAAGCTATCCGAAAATTGGTAGTGTACGAGGTCATTGTTTCAGTTCCGCCTCATCAGTGGAACAAAGGTTACTATTCGAACCTTTTTTTGTGGTACCGAAGCCGGATGGCTCGTTACGGCCAATTCTGAAATTAAAATCTTTGAACCCTTATCTCAGGGAGTTCAAGTTCAAGATTGAGTCTCTGAGAGCTGTCATCTCAGGACTGATGAAGGGGGAATTCCTGGTGTACATGGACATCAAGGATGTGTACCTCCACATTCCTATTTGGTCGCCGCATCAGGCATATCTCAGGTTTTCACTGTTAGACGATCACTATCAGTTTCAGGCACAGCCGTTCGGTCTCTCCATGGCACCGAGGGTCTTCACCAAGGTGATGGCAGAGATGATGGTTCTCCGCAAGCAGGGGTTGAACATATTTTCATATCTGTACGATCTCCTGATCAAGGCGTCGTCCAGGGAGAAGTTGTTGAGATCCATTGCTCTCACGACACGTCTGCTCAAGGAGCACGGTGGGATCCTGAACCTTCCAAAGTCTCATCTGGGGCCGACAGGGAGGCTGTCTTTCCTGGGGATGATTTTCGACATGGAGGTTCAGAGGGTGTTTCTACCAGTGGAGAAAGCATTGGTGATACAAACAATGGTCCAGGATGTCTTGAAGCCTTCCCGGGTATCGGTTCATCAGTGCATCCGCCTTCTGGGGAAGATGGTTGCCTCTTACGAGACTCTGCAGTACGGAAGGTTTCATGCTCGATCCTTTCAGCTATATCTCTTCGACCAGTGATCAGAATCTCGCCTACATATGCACCAGAGGATACGTCTCATCAAAAGCCAGGATTTCGCTCCTCTGGTGGCTACAACTACCACACCTTCTGGAAGGCCATAGGTTCGGAGTTCAGGCCTGGATCCTTCAAACCACGAGTGCAAGTCTAAGAGGTTGGGGAGCAGTCACTCAGGGAGAACCCTTCCAAGGAAGGTGGTCGTATCAAGAATCCCTTCTCCCAATAAACATCCTGGAGCTAAGGGCCGTGTACAACTGCCTTCTTCAAGCAGCACACCTTCTACAGGATCGAGCTGTTCAGGTGCAATCGGACAACGTGATCACAGTGACCTACATAAACAGACAAGGCGGAACAAAGAGCAGGGCTGCAATGTCGGAGGTGTCAAGAATCCTCCTCTGGGCAGAAAGGCATGCAGTGGCAATGTCAGCAATCTTCATTCCGGGAGTAGACAAATGGGAAGCAGACTTTCTCAGCAGACACGATCTCCATCCAGGAGAGTGGGGCCTTCATCCGGAGGTGTTCAAGGAGGTAACTGGTTGATGGGGGGTTTCTCACATAGACATGATGGCCTCCCGCCTCAACAAGAAGCTATGGAGGTACTGTTCCAGATCAAGAGACCCGCAGGCAGTGGCAGTGGACGCAGTGGTAACACCATGGGTGTTCACGTCTGTGTATGTATTCCCTCCACTTCCTCTGATTCCAAAAGTTCTTCAACTTGTAAGAAGAACAAAGGTTCTCCCAATCATCATTGCTCCAGACTGGCCAAGGAGGGCTTGGTACGCGGATCTGCTGGATCTTCTGCTGGAAGATCCAAGGCCCTTACCTCTTCAGGAGGATCTGCTGCTGCAGGGGCTTATCAAGACTTTCCACGTCTACGTTTGACGGCATGGTGGTTGAAGGTCAGATCTTAGCTCGGAAGTGTATCTCGATGGATGTGATTCCTACCCTGATACAGGCTAGGAAGGTGGTAATGACTAAACATTACCATCGCATTTGGAAAAAATATGTGTCTTGGTGTAAATCCAAGAAATTTCCTGTGGTGGAGTTTCAACTTTGACGTTTCTCCTTTTCCTGTAAGCAGGTGTGGATATTGCCCTGAGATTGGGCTCCATCAAGGTCCAGATCTCAGCTTTGTCCATTTTCTTCCAAAAACAATTAGCTGTCCTCACTGAGGTTCAGACCTTTTTGAAAGGGGTTCTGCACATCCAGCCTCCCTTTGTGGCACCAGTGGCACCCTGGGATCTTGATGTGGTATTGCAGTTCCTGCAATCTAATTGGTTTGAGCCTCTACAGGAGGCTGAAATCAAGTTTATCACGTGGAAGGCGGTCACTTTGTTGGCCTTAGCTTCTGCTCGACGCGTGTCGGAATTGGGGGCTTTGTCCTGTAAAAGTCCCTATCTGATCTTCCATGAAGATAGGGCGGAACTCCGGACTCGTCCGCAGTTCCTGCCTAAGGTTGTTTCAGCCTTTCATATCAATTAACCTATTGTGGTGCCAGTGGCTACTGACTCCTCAATTGCTTCAAAGGCCTTGGATGTTGTGAGGGCTTTGAAGATTTATGTGAAGAAGACCGCTCATCATAGAAAAACTGACTCACTGTTTGTCCTCTATGGTCCCAAGAAATTTGGGTGTCCTGCTTCTAAGCAGTCAATTTCACGCTGGACCAGTTTCACCATCCAGCATACATATTCTACGGCAGGCTTGGTGTGTCCAAAATCTGTAAAGGCCCATTCTACTCATAGGGTGGGCTCTTCCTGGGCGGCTGCCCAGGGTTTCTCGGCTATATAGCTTTGCCGAGCAGCTACTTGGTCTGGGTAAAACATGTTTGCAAAGTTTTATAAGTTCAATACTTTGGCCTCTGATGACCTCAAGTTTGGTCAAGCAGTTTTGCAGAAGCCTCCGCGCTCTCCCTCCCGTTCTGGGAGCTTTGGTACATCCCCATGGTACTAATATGGACCCCAGCATCCTCTAGGACACAAGAGAAAATAGGATTTGAATTACCTAGCGGTAAATCCTTTTCTCGCAGTCCGTAGAGGATGCTGGGCGCCCGCCCAGCGCTTCGTTTTCCTGCATTGGTTTTATAGTTCGGTACTGCTTGGTTCCTAGGTAAGTTCTGCATTGTTTACTGTTTCAGTACTGTTTCAGCTGTTGCTGAGTTCTCCGGCCTGTTGGCCGGTTTTGCCTGTTGTGTGATCTGGTATGAATCCACTATCTGTGTATTTCCTCGGGCACAGTTTCTAGACTGAGTCTGGTAGGAGGGGCATAGAGGGAGAAGCCAGCCCACACTCTCAAACTCTTAAAGTGCCAATGGCTCCTGGTGGACCCGTCTATACCCCATGGTACTAATATGGACCCCAGCATCCTCTACGGACTGCGAGAAAAGGATTTACCGGTAGGTAATTAAAATCCTATTCCCCCCCCCCCCCCCTCCTGTTTGGATTCCCCGTCCAGGTTAACCCTTTAAGCAACAGCAATCCCTCCACACTGCCCATAAACAAAAAGGGGCACAGTGGAGACTGTACCATATCAAATAGTCAAACCCTTGATAGCTGCTGCAAACAAATGCTGTTATTTTCACATTTCACAAAACACCATCTGAAGGGTATTTATACAGGGGACTTATAAATGAATAACAAAAATTAATTGATGAATCCAATTTGAATCTCTTATTACCTTGCATGAAACTGCTTTTTCTTTTGAATTTCTACCCAGAGAATTGGCAGCTAACAGCATAAGCTGTGAATAAACTGGGCCTCAGATATCTATGTCAGCTGTGAATGAATTGGGGCTCACTGCCTCATGTGTTATAGCGTGTCAGCATCTACTGAGCACATTAAGTGTTAGGCTTGCTACTCTATTTATCACACTCATTTGTTGTAAAGCCGGGGCACTTTTTGCTTCATAGTACCTATTGCTCATGCGGAATGCTTGTGAACCTAGAATTATTTCTACTGTGGCATTTCTGTACAATTTGTGAGCAATCCAGGACTTGCTACTCTCTCTGTCACACTTATTATTTTATGTACAGTTGTGAACAAGCTGGGGCTCGTTGCTCCACAGGTTACACTTTGTCTGTGTTGTGTAGTCTAGATATAGTTTGCGTCAGTAGGATTTATTCTTCAACTTCAGCAATACGCTATTATTGAATATGGTTACAATCTGTACAATTTTGGGCATTACCCTTTGTGTACAGCTTAAATCCAATCCTTAAATTCTCTCTTCAATTTCGGGGTTACTCTCTCATCCCACGATTAACAGTGACGTTCTGCAATGCTCATGGTAACAGAACGCCACTCCCTGTAGGGACAGCAGAAGTACCACTCTACCCTTACATCGGAGCCACTGTCCGTTTCTGATCACTCTCATTCGGTCATTCGATGTTGAGACAGATGACTGAACAGCAGAAGTGTCAGAATATTTAGACTTGGCTCCCACTTTTATATATCTACTGCACACACTCCAAGACACATACTACCTAGCAACATTCATCTTGCTACACCATTGGAACCAACTTAGTCACACATTGGTCCAAATTATCATTGCCATACACAAGTCTTGTGACCTGCCTCATTCAGCAATACTCATAGAAACATAGAATTTGATGGCAGATAAGAACCACTTGGCCCATCTAGTCTGCCCCCTTTTTTTTTAATCCTTCAGGCAATCTCAACCCTTTTTGAACCTTAATTCTTTGTAAGGATATTCATATGCCTATCCCAAGCATGTTTGAATTGTTCTACAGTCTTAGCCTCTAGCACCTCTGATGGGAGGCTATTCCACTTATCCACTACCCTTTCTGTGAAGTATTTTGTTCTTAATTTTCCCCTGAACCTCCCCCCCTCCAGTCTCAGTGTATGTCCTCGAGTTCTAATACTTCTCTTCCTTTGAAGAATGTTTCCCTCCTGAATTTTGTTAAGACCCTTGATATATTTGAAAGTTTCTATCATGTCTCCCCTTTCCCTTCTCTCCTCCATACTATACATGTTAAGATCTTTTAGCCTTTCCGGGTACGTTTTGTGATGTAGGCCATGCACTATTCTAGTTGCCCTTCTTTGTACACACTCTAATGTATTTATATCCTTCTGGAGATATGTTCTCCAGAACTGGATACAGTATTCCAGATGGGGCCACACCAATAACCTATACAGTGGCATTATAACTTATTTTTTCCTGCTACTGATTCCTCTCCCTGTGCAACCAAGCATCTGACTTGCCTTTCTCATTGCTTTGTTGCATTGCTTTCCTGCCTTTATGTCACTTGAAATAGTGACTCCTAGATCCCTTTCCTCCTCAGTAGTTTCCATTATATTGTAGTTGCCACGTTCTTCACCCCTAGCTACCTATTAGAACAAACTCAGGCACACACCAGTATCAAGTAATATTGATATATTTAAGTCCCACAGGTTCCAGTGTGCTTGAAACATTGTGTGTGTTGGAGACCTATCTACCTATGGTCAGACCGCACTGGGTATGCCCAACCTCGTCTGATCTTGGAGGCTATGCACTGCAGGGCCTGGTCAGTACCTGGATGGGAGACCACCAGGGAATACTATGTACCATAGGTATTTTGTTCTCCCACACAGAATTCATTCTGTGACTCTTAGACAAGGTATAGATCATAGAATTAACTGACAATTGAATTACATTGAGCATAATGGAGTGACTTTATTCCCACAAATATTTCTCATTGTTAGGAGATACAGGCAACTCTGATAATTAAGGGAATACCTATGTAACCATTTTGCCTAGAATCATAGCATTAGTGCATTTATCTATATATGAACGTTTGCTCCCCTCTTTTTAAGTATATTTCAATAAAAGTTAAATTTTTATATTTTCACATTCTCATTTTCTTAAGTGTGCCCTGGAAAAGACCTATAGTTACCTTTGTCATTTCAAAAGACCACACCCCCTGTTTCATAGTTTACTGAACTATTTTTTGGGAGCACCACCAACCTTTTGCTGAATTGATTCTGCTTAAGTAGGCTTGATGTTGGTCCAATAATAATTTAACTGATAAACAAATACTACAAACATATCCTGTGCAGATTTATACCCTCCTAGCAATATGTTTCCCTCCGTCATACTGATCACATGGCTTGCCAAGCGACAGCTATAGAGGATCTAACAGCACCAGGGTAGCCCAAGCTGAGATATGTTTCCCTCCATTACACTGATCACAGGGATTGCCAAGCGACAGCTATAGAGGATCTAACAGCACCAGGGGAGCCCAAGCTGAGATGTTTCCCTCCATTACACTGATCACATGGATTGCCAAGCAGCAGCAATAAAGGATCTAACAGCACCAGGGAGAACCCAAACTGAGATATGTTTCCCTCCGTCACACGGATCACATGGATTGCCAAGCGGCAGCAATAGAGGTTCTCACAACACCAGGAGAGCCCAAGCTGAGTTATGTTTCCCCTCCATCACCCTGATCACAGGGATTGCCAAGCGGAAGCAATAGAGGGTCTAACAGCACCAGGGGAGCCCAAGCTGAGTTATGTTTCCCAAAGGTGGAGAAGACATGCAATTTCTCAAACCTGTGTTACAAGCCACCACTGCGGCTTGTCTCCCCGACAAGTATCAGTTGTTGTTAGGCAACCGGGACACCTTGTCATCCAGATGCAATGCCTAAAAGTCCCGCTGGTTGCTAGGCTACCAGGATGCCAGACAGCTATGGCGACTGTGGCTTCCTAACAGTCTGGATGCTTAGGCTATGTGCAGCAATGAAGCTGTATGAGATTTCTAATTATGTGGACCTTCCCATTCTGGCTGTTCTGATGGGTTGGATATGATTTACCGGCAGCCGGCATGCTGGCTGTCAGTATACCAACAGCAGCTGGAATTCCATCAGTGTGGCACCACACGGGCTCACTCCTCTTCGGTTCTATTCCCACTCGGTTGGTGGCATTTACCAGCCAACCGAGTGGGTATACCGGGCATTGGTCGGGATTCAGGGCATCGAGATTCCACTGCTGTTGGATTCCGGCGCCGGTCTTCTGAGCACTAAGATCCCGAGAGCCAGAATTTTAACTACATCCGGTTCTGATTGGTCCTACTTTTTGTTATAAGCTAGTCAGCTCTGCTCTACCCTGTCAGTTGTAGCTTATACCGTAGTGTAAGTTGCTGGTCTGTGTCCCAGAATCCTGTACTCTGATACTGTTCCAGTGCTTTGATTTTCTGTCATGCCTGAACATAGTTCCTGCTAATTCTATATTATCCTTGGTTATTGCCTTTGCCATTTGTTTCATTTTGTGCTTCTCTACCACAGCTCAGCCTGCTAGCCTCCCTACCTAGCTGCACTGTGCTCAGTTACCTAACCACATATATTGTCCCACCCACTGCTGCTGTGACCCGTATCCTGCCAGTTACCCAGGGTGTGCCCTTCCCTTGTTGGCTATCAGTCTGCCTAGCGTTATTACTATAAATTATTCTGTGGTCTCCAGCCAATTGTGTAATCCCATCCTGCTCGAGGTTTAAGACCTGGTGGCATCCTAAGTACTGGTGTGTACATAAAACACTAAGGGAACAGAGGGTGATGTTACAGGCAGAAGATTGATAAAGCTGAATTATTTATCTTATATATCACCCTTTATGAGGTCTAAGAACACTGTACGCTATCTACGTAAGAAGTACCGTAAGGGTACGCAAGTTGCGTAGTGATCGTTCAGCCGTAGTCGAGACGCTCAAGCGTCACGTTCGCTTACGGCTTAGTGATCACAGGCAGGCACGCTATTGGCTGCCGACTAACGTAATGTTTACTATAGCGTAGCGTACGCTCGGGACCACGAGGAGATCACCAGCGATGCAGACGCTCACAACGTTAAACCTTTACATCTATACCTTCAGCAATGAAATACACAGTAAACCTTAGTGTGGAGACAATGTGTAAGTGCAACCTTGTGTAACCTGATTACCTACAAAGCTGCTTGAGCGTCACCGACGCTCAGAGAATACATAACACTATGAAGAATACACAGATACCTGGGCTTAGGGTCCGAAACCTATTATATGTATTAAGACTATTATACGTGCAAAAAGAATCACAGTACAAAGCATACACTACAGTATAACATAAACCAACTAACCAGATAACTATACAGGAAATACAATACAATACTATTAAAGGAAAATACGAGAGAAAGAGAAGAGAGAGAGAGAGAGATGAGAGAGATGGCTCACAGTAAGACAATATGATTACGGAGAAAAACTTACGCACAAGGGGAAACGATCGCAAGCGCCTCTGGACATCCAGCTTCCCGATTATCAGCAATGAGAACCGTTTGAAGAGAAGTGTAAGCTGGATGCCACAGGCCCGTCTTTTATGCTCCACACACAATGCAATCTAATGGTCCCTACAATCTTATCGCCCATTGGACACAGGAATTCGGCTTCGCGCTATAACAAAAGGTCATAGGTTGTTTCATACAGGTGGGCTGTGACTGTTTCCAACTGCTCAGGTGGGTGGGAAACTAGGTTTCCCGCCGCATGATTAAGTAAGAACAAATAATAGTAAATGAACATAAACTTCTTATGTTCATAACTATTCGCACGAGCGATTGATCCGCTCCAAACCAACACCGGAATATTGCTATTTAAATACTCTTCCGATGGGTACCAAACACTGCTGTATGACTCCTGTTAGACCCTTCGTACAATACAAAGAGGGATTCCTCCGTTCAGGGACATTCTATATTAACCAAACTTTCAGAATCTATCAAAGGGACCATGATCTGTAAACTACATTAATTGTGAAAATATGTAACGCTTGGGTCGCACGCTACGACTACATACTCTTTACCGTAAATACGCATACCGAGTGCGAGCGGGTGCATGCAACTGCGGGTATGCGCTATCACGGGAAAGCGCACGCATGCGCAGCGCGGACCAGTGTGAGGTGCAAATATGGCAGCATGTATAGGGATATTTTTCTGACTTTGACAGTCCACCCTTTGGCAGTCAATAATAACTGCCACCTTCTAAAACATTTCAAAAGGAGAAAAATATATGTCAGGGGTTAATTCATTTCCACGGTTGGGTAGGGGAGGAGAGAGGAGTAGGTGTGAAGAGGGTATGACCTAGTGAGATAGCAGAAGCATGTATGTATGAATCCATGTTTGGGGGGTCATGTATCATCGTGCCGTACGTGTTGTAAATCAAGCTTCGAGGTATTGCGAAGTATACATTTGAATTCCTTCTTATCCCGTATTAAGGGTCTGTGGATGGGCTGTCAAACTCTACCGAGCTCATTTCGGCTTTCAGTTGTAACAAAATGGGGAAGCACATTTTAGTTGATGATACATGAATAGGGGAGGTATGTGGTTGCTGATATCTGTGCCTGTATTCCCTATCGACTATGTGTGTCATTACCTGAGGGTTGTAGAGATGAAGATAAAGAACACTTATGAATAATGCAGTGGTATTCTATGTCAGGTTAATGTACATCTGTCGTTGAAGTTTTGTTCGGTATCAGTTGAAAGTCGTCTTCTTTGCGCTGTTTTGCTCCTTAGGCGTGAGCAATAAGCTTTGTCAATGCCATTAGATTTACAAAAAATGTTGGGCTAGCGTAAGTTTAAGAATTCTAGGGAAACTGGGGATCCATGGCAAAGTTCATCAAATGTCCGTTTCTCAAATGGTCAAAACTTCTTCTTTGGTCAATCCGTTGTCTGTATAGCGTCTTGTCAACTCCCTCGTCCAAGTGGGTCTTGTTATCTTGGAGAAAAACCAGAAAAACAGGTGAAAGAAACGGACCGTATAATCGCATTTTCATCACATCATTGTTTCTATCGTTGGGTCGTAAATCAAATCCAGGTTAATTACAGTTTCCTCACTCCTCAAACTCATCACTCTTGTACTTTGTTTGCACCTCATTAAAGCCTGCCCGCATCTAAATATCAATCCAATCGATATAACAACACCTAAGATACATAGGAGAAACTTCCCAACATCCATTATGACTCCTTGAGCCCAGTCTCCCAAACCGGAGAACCAATTTCGCGGGTTCAACCATGACACCCAACCAGTCAGCTCATTACCCACAGCAGCAAGAGTGAGATTGTGTTTTCGGCGAAATTCCCACTTTAATTGGAGAATATCATCCATCTTTTGGTCTATGACCTCTACCGGATCCTCGGTGCTATTCGTGATATACGTGCAACACTTCACGCCGTACTGTGTTGCCAATGTAACACAATATCCGCCTGTCACTGCTGTGAGGTAATTAAGAACCATTCTATGCTGTACTAGTTCTGTTTTATAGGCTTGAAGTTCTCTTCCAGTGTATCTAAACGTGTCATCATACATTTCAGTGATATTATCTAACAAATTGGCGAGTGCGGAAATGTATCTATAATTCATCACTCCTCGAGCGGTGCGAGTGAAATCTAACGCCACCAGAACCTGAATCCCGGTGGATTCATGGATCAGATCAGAGGCCGGATGCTCTAACCTTTCTGACAGTTGTCTTTTAACCCGGTGCTCGTAATGAGTGTGAGTATAAGGAGCTTGGGCACCACGGTGTATGTCTTTCATTTTGTCATGTGTTACAGTCATCACTTCAGGCAATACTTTTCCAATATAACACAATCCTTCAGAGTTTGGGGCAAGCCACTTGTACGCCTTTCTCCCGCATATGAAGTATGCATCATCGGGGAGAACATATGGGACGGAGAAGGACATTACCATATTACACACCTTCCAGGTGAAGTCTCCTGATCCTAATTCTTCCATCTGTTTAATACACGTATCAGATTGTACGATATGTGCACAGTATCCTGGTGATACCTCTCCAACTCTAGTAATCCTATTTCCTAAGGTATATCTATACCTGAATGATTTTCCTCTACTGGCTATGTGGCGTACAAGCTCTGTATCTGTAGGCATTCTATCTGCTCTGTGTGAAAAGGTCATGGTGTGGTTACTCCATGACACTTCCCAATTTCCCGGCTTTCTGGGATTGGAGATGTTAAAACATAACGGGGACCTATCCACATGGTTTTGGTGGAGCTTCAAACTAGGAGGGCTGGAGATATTAAACCTCCGGTCCACCGGTCTCCCACCATTTAACTCAAGTACCTCCCCTACCGTTAAAGGAAATGGTACTAGCCCTGATTTGCTATGACCCTGAGGTACTTGAGAGCATACCCAACAATCTGTTTTGTTTAACACATTACCCACTAAGGAGTGATAGTCACTCAATGGATGCCGGTCCATATGGATATTAAAACTGGATTGGCATTTCTTTATGCACCCATCCTCAATGACATTGTTACAAAGCCTGCAGATACAGTTTTCTTCAGCTAACAATCCGTCACAATTTCTTCTATGATCAATGCTATCGGATCGTTTTCTGATACTCGCCTTTGCTTGTTGGTTAGGTTGATCTTGGAAAACTACGCCTCCATCATCATAATCGGAACCCATTCCAGAACCTCCCTCGACCTCCATGGTACTCTCGCCGGAACAGACTGCTCTGGTCAACATCGTGGTCAACAGAAAAATCCGGATCACAGTCTCTTGGGGCAAGTCCATCTTTGAGGGGGAAATGGAGAAAAATGAGAAGGGGGGAAACAGAAATTTCAAGGGAGAGGGGATGGGAAGTGGAGAAAAACAATAAAAGGGATTGGGGAGTCGACAACTGCTTTCGGTCTTCAAGGCTCAGGTGCCGCCTCAGTCCTCCTGGAACAGACACTCCAGTGATACAACCTCTACCGTCTGTTCCTTATCACGGGACTTCTCTGGATCAGCAACCTTCTTGCAGTGGGATGAATGGACCCAAGTCTCTCTCTCAGCAACCTTTAATGCTGTAGTGCTAGTCAGTAAGACCTGGTATGGTCCTTCCCATCTGTCAATAAGGCAACCTGAGCGTAGAAAATTTCGTATCATTACATAATCCCCGGGTTCAATGTCATGACAATTACTGTTTGGTAAATCGGGAATCACCAACTTCAGATTATCATTTTGATTCCTTAACTGTTTACTCATGTTAATCAAGTACTTTACAGTTACTTCATTGTTACATTTCAAATCATCCTGAGGGTTAATCATGACATGCGGTTGTCGACCAAACAAGATTTCAAAAGGAGACAGATTAAGAGGGGACCTGGGAGTGGTTCTGATACTGTACAATACAATGGGTAAAGCTTCTGGCCATGTCAATCCTGTCTCTGCCATCACTTTACTCAATTTATTTTTAATAGTGCTGTTCACTCTTTCGACCTTTGCACTCGCCTGTGGACGGTACGGAGTGTGCAGCTTGCTATCAATTCCCATCAACTTACACATTCCTTGAAAGACATCACCTGTAAAATGGGTACCCCTATCACTTTCGATTATTTTTGGGATACCATATCTACATACAAATTCCTGCACAATTTTCTTAGCTGTAAACATAGCGGTATTTGTAGCTGCAGGAAATGCTTCGACCCAATTCGAGAAAACATCTATACAGACAAGTATATATTTCAAATTCCGACAAGGGGGTAATTGTATAAAATCAATCTGTATTACCTGGAAAGGGCCGCTGGCAGGTGGGATATGGGATGGTTCTGTAGGTATTGCCTTTCCAATATTCTTTCTCAAACAAGTAAGGCAGGACATTGCTCTTTTACTCGCATGAGAGGAGAATCCTGGGGCGCACCAGTACGCTCTTACCAATTTGCACATCCCCTCCTTGCCTAGATGAGTCAGCCCGTGAGCTGCTTCAGCCAGACATGGAAGGTATGCCCTGGGGGCCACTGGTTTACCATGTCCATCCGTCCAGAGTCCTGAGGACTCCTGGCCATATCCCTTTGCCTTCCAGACTGCTCTTTCCTGTGTGGAACACAAATTTTGCATTTCACACAACTTCTGTGTGTTGATGGTATTGAATACCATCAGTTGTGTGGTGTCTGTCTGTATGGGGGTAGCAGCTGCTAACTTAGCAGCTTCGTCTGCTCGGCTGTTACTGTCAGAGACGGTTTAGTTTGTGTCCCCGGAGGGGGCGCTAGTGGGTCAGTGGAGGTAGGTGGAATGAAGTGAGGAGGCAGTACTGGGTTTCTGCGCATGTGCACAATGTAGTTTTATTATAACAGAAAGTCCAGATAATAATGCAGCAGAAAGTAAAACAAACGAATGCAATGGAAATGGTAACGGCAATGGAAATGACAATGGAATAATGGGGTTGAAAACTGAAAGTCTATGGCAAAGTTTGTAATGCAAAAATGAATCCAGAATAATTAAAACGTGGAGCCAGCAGAGGTGGAATAATGGTAGCAAACCTGGTAGAAATGCAGGAGACTTGGAGTTAATGTTCACTGTGCTGGTGGAGAAGCATAATCAGCTTGCAGGCTGAATCACAGGTGAGATGACGGAATGCACCTGGAGAGGGAGTCTCTACTGCTGTAGGCTGGAGCACACTGCAGGTGTAGAAGGTGTGAAGCCAGAAAGGTATTGCTGGTGCTGGTACTTGTAGTTCCACGGAAGAAACAGGTACAGGAGAATATCCAGGAACACGGAGACACAGGAGAGTATCCAGGAACACGGAGGAACAGGATAACAGGTCCAAACACACGAGTCGCAGGAGTGACACAAAGTTCAGGACAACCTCTGACTCACCCAGCAGCTCCTGATATACCCCCTGACCGGCAGGCATTGGCTGGAGTGAGACAAGGGGGTGCGGCCAAGCTCGGGATTGGCTGCCGCACTTACACTGGGGAATACTGTCATGGCGTCGCCCATGCCGCGGCCCGGCAGGGACGCGGCGCGCTCACACGCCCGTTGACTCCAGAGGCGCTTCCAGGCCCGAGGCGGCATCCATGAGCAGGGCGACAGGTGACAGCAACATGCAGTGACCCCAGACAGAGTCCGCTCCGGCGGACCGACATAACAGCGGTGTCGATTCCTGACAGTACCCCCTCCTTTATGGGTGGGCACCGAACACCCACGTGGCTTGGAAGGATGAGACCTGTGGAAAACACGGACCAACCTGGGAGCGTGGACATCAGCAGAGTTCACCCAACTCCTCTCCTCAGGACCATAGCCGGCCCAGTCGATGAGATATTGCAGCCGACCATACCGGTGACGGGAGTCCAGGATCTTCTCTATCTCGAACTCTATGCCCCGCTGAGTTGGAATGCTGGGGCCAGCTGGAAGAGCTCTTTGGAAACGATTTAGGACTAATGGCCTGAGGAGAGAGACATGGAAAGCATTAGGAATACGCAATGAAGAGGGTAACTTGAGCTTGTAAGCCACAGGATTCAGAACTCTTTCGATGGAGAAAGGACCGATGAAGCGTGCAAACTTCATCGAAGGCACTTTAAGACGAAGATTCCGGGTTGACAGCCAGACTTTATCCCCAGGTTTCAAGCTGGGAACTGCACGTCTCTTGCGGTCGGCAAAGAATTTGTACCGGGCAGAAGCCTTTTTGAGTGAAGTATGAATCTTCCTCCAGATTGTTGAGAACTGACTGAGGACAGTAGTGGCAGCAGGAACATCGATGCTAGGAAGGTCTTGAAAATCAGGAACTCGTGGATGTTGCCAATAAACAGCGAAGAACGGAGTAGTTTCGGTAGCTGTGTGGTAGCGGAAATTGTGAGCGAATTCAGCCCACGGGAGCAAATCCACCCAGTCATCTTGGGAAGATGATATGTACAGTCTCAGGAAAGTTTCCAACTCCTGGTTTACCCTCTCTGTCTGCCCATTCGTCTGAGGATGATACGCTGACGAGAACTTGAGATGGACCTGCGTGGCAGAACAGAGAGCTCTCCAAAACCTTGCCACAAACTGAACTCCACGGTCAGATATTATTTCAGTGGGTAGTCCATGTAAACGGAAAATCTCCCGTAGGAAGATTTGAGCCAGTTTTGGAGCGGAAGGAAGTCCTTGGAGTGGAACAAAATGAGCCATTTTGGTAAATCTGTCGACCACTACCCAGATGGTATTGAATCCTTGGGAGGAGGGAAGGTCAGAGATGAAATCCATAGACAGATGTGACCAAGGACGGCTGGGAATGGATAATGGCTGTAACTGACCTGCTGGAGACTGACGAGGAGTTTTGTGCTGCACACATTTAGGGCAAGACGCCACAAAGTCTTTGATGTCGACTTTCATCTTCGGCCACCAGTATGTTTCGGAGAGAAATTTAAAAGTCTTTAGGACACCAGGATGCCCAGTAAATTTAGACTGATGAGCCCAAGACAACAACTTAGAACGGAGTTCAGGAGCAACAAAAGTCTTACCAGGAGGCGGAGCTGGAGAAACTTGTGAAGAAGCAAAAGCAACAGGATCCAGGATGGAGCGTGGTACTGGATCGGATATCTCGTCCTCCGATTCCATGGATCGAGACCAGGCATCTGCTTTGGTATTCTGAGAACCTGGGCGGAAATGGAGCTTGAAATTAAAACGGGAGAAGAACATAGCCCATCGGGACTGGCGAGGATTAAGGCACTGAGCTGCCTTCAAGTAGAGCAGGTTTTTATGATCCGTATAGATATTAAATGGAAACTTCGCCCCTTCCAGGAGATACCTCCATTCCTCAAGGGCCAGTTTAATCGCCAGAAGCTCTTGATCTCCGATGGAATAATTAACTTCTGCAGGAAGAAACTTACGGGAAAAGAATCCACAGGGATGAATCTTTCCGTCAGCTCCCATCTGAGAGAGAACAGCTCCCACTCCTACTGTGGAAGCATCCACCTCCAACTCGAATGGTTTATTAATATCGGGCTGTAACAAAACTGGAGCGGTAACAAAAGCCATCTTGATTTTTTGAAACGCAGCCAGGGCATCTTCTGACCAGTTGGAATGATCTGCCCCTTTCCGAGTTAAGCTAGTAATAGGAGCAATGAGTGTTGAAAAGCCTCTTATGAATTTCCTATAATAATTGGCAAAGCCCAGGAATCGTTGAATGGACTTGAGTGTTCGGAATGGACCAATTGGCAATAGCTTCCAATTTTGCCGGGTCCATCTGGAGATCCGATCCAGAAATTATATACCCCAGGAAGGGTATGGAGGTAACCTCAAAGGTACACTTAGATAATTTGCCGTAAAGACAATTCTCACGAAGACGTCGGAGGACTTCACGGACTTGGAGACGATGAGAAGGGAGGTCTTGAGAGAAGATGAGGATATCGTCCAGGTAAACAACGAGATACTTGTACAGAACGTCACGGAAAATTTAATTAACAAAGTGTTGAAATACTGCTGGAGCATTGCTCAACCCGAATGGCATTACCAGGTACTCGTAATGGCCATCCCGAGTATTGAAAGCTGTCTTCCACTCGTCACCGCTGCGGATTCTGATGAGATTATAGGCACCGCGGAGATCTAACTTGGTGAAGATGCGGGCTCCTTTGACTCTATCAAATAGCTCGGTAATAAGAGGTAACGGGTAGCTGTTCTTAACGGTAATATCATTAAGTCCCCGGTAGTCAATACATGGACGTAGTCCTCCATCTTTCTTTTTAACAAAAAAGAAACCTGCCCCAGCAGGTGATGATTGTCAGGTCAGGTCTTGTCTGTGTCCCCAGAGGGGGCGCTAGTGGGTCAGTGGAGGTAGAAGGGAGAAAACTAGGAGGCTGGATGATGTTTCTGCGCATGGCGCAATGATATTTATTGGCAGATGATATTAAACAGCAAGTTCACAAAACGGCAGTAAATAATAACAGGGAGAAAGTGCAATGTCAATAGTACAGCGTGGGAGCTGAAAGTCTATGGTAACTGAAGCATGGTAAATGGATGAATGATAACTGAAGAAATGGTAACCGGTAGTGATGATAACAGAAGAACAGGTGCTTGTGAAAATGGTTCTGGTTTGGAAACCAGTGCAGATATTTAAAACAGGAACTTAGGCAGTAAGATGTGAAATGGCAAACCTGGTAGCAGAGGCAGGAGTCTGACTTCACAGTGCAGGTATTGAAGCACTGGCAGCAGCAAGCTGTATCACAGGTGTTGGAATGAGACACACCTGGAGTCAGTCTCAACTGCAGGCTGAAGCACACAAGGTGGTGATGAGTGTGAAGCCTGTTTGCAAGTATTGCTGGGCCTTGAAGTTCCACGGAGCTTGTGCAGATAACCAGAAGTACAAGTCTTTAGCCAGAGAGCCAGGAACACAGGAGTAACGGAACAGATCCTTACACATGGGTCGCAGGAGTGACACAAAGTCCAGGATGCCTGCAGACTGATCCTGCAGTCTCTTATGTACCCCCTTGGTGCACAGGGATTGGGTGAGTGAGGAAAAGTGGGTGCGGCCAAGCACCGGATTGGCCGCTGTATACTGGCTGTTAGCAAACTGTCATGGCGGCGCCCACGCCGCGGCCCAGCGGGGACGCGGCGCGCCACACGCCCGTTGTCACAGGAGCGCTCCCAGGCCCGCGATGGTGCCCCATGGCAGGGACACAGGTGACCGCAGGGAGCCAGGACGGAGTCCGCAGCGGCGGACGGATGTCAGCCTGGTAAGTCGATTCCTGACAGTACCCCCTCCTTTAGGGGTGGACACCGAACACCCACGTGGCTTGGAGGGATGAGTGCTGTGGAAGACACGGACCAACCTTGGAGCATGGACATCAGACGAATTCACCCAACTTCTCTCCTCTGGGCCATAACCGGACCAATCGACCAGGTACTGGAGACGTCCATACCGGCAACGGGAGTCCAGAATTTTGTTGATCTCGAATTCCACGCCCCGCTGAGTTCGAACTTTGGGGCCAACTGGAAGAGCAGTCTGAAAACGGTTTAGGACTAGAGGTCTAAGGAGAGAAACATGAAAAGCGTTAGGTATACGAAGAGAAGGTGGTAACTTCAGTTTGTAGGCCACAGGGTTGATGACTCTTTCAACAGGGAAGGGCCCAATGAAACGGGGTGCAAACTTCATGGACGGAACCCTAAGACGGAGGTTACGGGTTGATAGCCAAACCTTGTCCCCAGGTTTCAGGTGAGGAACCGCACGTCTCTTACGGTCGGCAAAGTATTTGTACCGGCTGGAGGCCTTTTTGAGAGACACGTGAATTTTTCTCCAAATAGATGAGAACTGAGACAGAGCAGTAGTGGCAGCAGGAACATCCATATGAGGGAGTTCTTGGAAGTCAGGAACACGGGGATGTTGCCCATATACTGCAAAGAATGGTGTTGTTTCAGTAGCAGTATGGTATCGGAAGTTGTGGGCAAACTCGGCCCATGGGAGCAGATCGAACCAGTCATCCTGGGAAGATGAAACATATAATCTTAAAAACGTCTCAAGTTCTTGATTAACTCTCTCTGTCTGCCCATTCGTCTGAGGATGGTATGATGACGAAAACTTCAGTTTGACCTGCATGGCAGCACAGAGGGCCCTCCTAAACCTCGCTACCAACTGTACCCCCCGATCAGATATTATTTCTGAGGGTAGACCATGTAAGCGGAAAATCTCCCGTAGGAAGATTTGGGCAAGTTTCGGGGCAGACGGGAGACCCTGGAGAGGGACAAAATGAGCCATCTTGGTAAATCTGTCCACTACAACCCAGATGGTATTATATCCTTGGGAAGGAGGAAGGTCGGTGATAAAATCCATGGACAGGTGTGACCAGGGACGACTAGGAACAGACAATGGTTGTAACTGACCTGCTGGAGACTGACGAGGAGTCTTATGCTGCACACACTTAGGACAGGATGCCACGAAATCCTTGATGTCAGCCTTCATCTTTGGCCACCAGTACGTCTCAGAGAGAAACTTGAAGGTCTTCAGAACACCAGGATGACCGGTGAACTTGGATTGATGAGCCCAAGATAGCAACTTGGGACGGAGCTCTGGGGAAACAAAAGTCTTACCAGGAGGAGGAGCCGGGGAGACTTGGGATGCAGCGAATACCACTGGACTCAGGATGGAATGAGGCACTGAGTCAGGCGTTTCCTCTTCGGATTCCATGGATCGGGATAGAGCGTCAGCTTTAACATTCTGCGAACCTGGGCGGAAATGAAGTTTAAAATTAAAACGTGAGAAAAACATAGCCCACCTGGACTGGCGAGGATTAAGGCACTGAGCTGCCTTTAAGTATAGCAGGTTTTTATGATCCGTGTAGATATTAAACGGATGTTTGGCCCCTTCTAGGAGGTATCTCCATTCCTCGAGAGCCAGCTTGATCGCCAGTAGTTCTTGGTCTCCAACGGAGTAGTTAGCTTCTGCAGGAAGGAATTTGCGAGAATAAAACCCACAAGGGTGGGCTTTCCCATCGGTTCCCTTCTGGGAGAGAACGGCTCCAACTCCAACTGTGGAAGCATCCACCTCTAACTCGAACGGTCTATTTACATCTGGCTGAGACAGAACTGGAGCAGACATAAAGGCCAGCTTGATCTTCTGGAAGGCTGCTAAGGCTTCTTCTGGCCAGTTGGAATGGTTGGCCCCTTTCCGAGTCAGGTTGGTAATAGGAGCGATGAGAGTGGAGAATCCCCGAATAAATTTCCTGTAATAGTTGGCAAAACCCAGGAACCGCTGGATAGATTTGAGAGAATTTGGAATGGACCAATTGGCAATAGCTTCCAATTTTGTCGGGTCCATCTGAAGATCCGATCCGGAAATTATATAACCTAGGAAGGGTATAGAGGGTACTTCAAAGGTGCATTTAGATAGTTTTCCGTAAAGACGGTTCTCACGAAGACGTCGGAGAACTTCTCGGACTTGTAGACGATGAGATGAAAGATCTTGGGAGAAGATGAGGATATCATCCAAGTAAACAACGAGGTACTTATACAGGACATCACGAAAAATTTCGTTCACAAAGTGCTGGAACACTGCTGGAGCATTACTCAACCCGAATGGCATTACCAGGTATTCGTAATGGCCATCTCGAGTGTTAAAAGCTGTCTTCCACTCGTCACCACTCCGGATTCTGATGAGATTGTAAGCACCGCGGAGATCTAACTTGGTGAAGATGCGGGCTCCTTTAACTCTGTCAAATAATTCGGTAATGAGTGGTAACGGATAACTGTTTTTGATGGTAATGTCATTGAGACCCCGGTAGTCAATGCATGGTCGCAGACCTCCATCCTTCTTTTTAACAAAGAAGAAACCTGCACCAGCGGGTGATGAAGAAGGACGGATGAATCCTTTCTGTAGATTCTCCCTGATATAGTCGCTCATCGCCTCAGTTTCAGGAACAG
Organism: Pseudophryne corroboree; assembly: GCF_028390025.1. Taxonomy (NCBI): domain Eukaryota; kingdom Metazoa; phylum Chordata; class Amphibia; order Anura; family Myobatrachidae; genus Pseudophryne; species Pseudophryne corroboree. Next base: position 20,682,465 of record NC_086446.1, on the reverse strand, counting down.
ACAACGGGTAGGTACGCCCCCTAGGTGGCTTCTTGCCAGGAAGGAGATCGATGGGACAATCCCATTCCCTATGGGGCGGTAGGACATCAGCAGCCTTCTCACTGAAAACATCTGAGAAATCTTGATAAGCTGCTGGGAGACTTGACTGTGTCTTAACTTCGGTAGACTTTATGGGACACACTTGGGCTAAACAGGATTGATGACACTGTGAACCCCAAGAGGTAAGTTGCAACGTTGACCAGTTAAACTGTGGATTATGTAGCTGGAGCCAGGGCATGCCCAAGACGATCTCCTGGGTGGCTTGAGGGATGACCAAGAACTTAATCAGTTCAGAGTGTAGGAATCCAACTCCCAAGACCACTGGGGCAGTTTGATGGGAAATATTCCCCTTGGAGATTCGACTTCCATCCACAGCGGTAATATAAACTGGACAGGAAAGTTCACAAGTAGATAAGCAGAATTTATTTACCGCAGCTTGGGTGATGAAATTTCCTGCAGCTCCACAGTCCACTAATGCTGATGCAGACTGGAGCCCAACTGAAGTCTCTAACGTCACTGGAAGGATAAGGTCTGGATTAGAAGGAGTTTGACAAAAAGATCCCAACTTGACTCCTCCCTTGCAAGTCAGGATCTGGCGTTTCCCGAACGCACTGTGCAGGAGTTAATCTGGTGGCCCGCAGCCGCACAGTACAGACAGAGTCTCTCACGTATTCTTCTTGCCCGCTCTTCAGGAGTTAGGCGGGACCTATTTATCTGCATAGGCTCGTCAGAAGAGGGAGACTGGAACTGTACAGAAGGTATTATCCTTGATCTGCGTGGCTCACTCCGAGCGCGTTCATTATTGCGTTCGCGGATGCGAGAGTCCAACTTAATACACAAGGAGATCAGGTCAGATAATTGAACAGGAAGGTCGCGGGTCGCCAGTTCATCCTTGATCCGGTCAGAAAGTCCATGCCAGAAGGCTGCTACCAGGGCCTGATTATTCCACTGAACCTCAGCGGCCAACGTCTGGAACAGAATAACATATTGTCCCATACTACGGGTACCTTGGCAGAGTTGAATCAGGTCAGCGGAAGCTGATGTTGCACGACCAGGCTCGTCAAAGATCCGTCTGAAAGTTGACACGAAGTCTGTGTAGTTGTTAATCAGAGGGTCAGCACGTTCCCACAGAGGGGACACCCAGCTCAGAGCAGATCCAGAAAGTAAGGAGATGATGTAGGCAACCTTGGATCTTGGCGTGGGGAAATTATGTGGCAACAACTCAAACTGGATTTCACATTGGTTGAGAAACCCGCGACATAACTTTGGACTGCCATCATACTTGCTCGGCACGGGCAGGTGCAGACGTGACACTGGAGCTGATGCAGTCGGCATAGAGGAATTCACAGCACTGGCAGGTGCTGGAGTAACAGAAACAATAGGAGTGAGTACACTAGGCAGGGATTGCTGTAGTGTATCTATCCGGGAGGACATCCCTTGCAGAAATTGAAACATCTGCTGCTGCGCAGCCTCTTGACCATCCAGACGGGAGACCAGGTTTTGCAAGGCCTCTGACCCCACACTCCGTCCACCATCTGAGTCCATCGATCCTGGACTTACTGTCAGGTCAGGTCTTGTCTGTGTCCCCAGAGGGGGCGCTAGTGGGTCAGTGGAGGTAGAAGGGAGAAAACTAGGAGGCTGGATGATGTTTCTGCGCATGGCGCAATGATATTTATTGGCAGATGATATTAAACAGCAAGTTCACAAAACGGCAGTAAATAATAACAGGGAGAAAGTGCAATGTCAATAGTACAGCGTGGGAGCTGAAAGTCTATGGTAACTGAAGCATGGTAAATGGATGAATGATAACTGAAGAAATGGTAACCGGTAGTGATGATAACAGAAGAACAGGTGCTTGTGAAAATGGTTCTGGTTTGGAAACCAGTGCAGATATTTAAAACAGGAACTTAGGCAGTAAGATGTGAAATGGCAAACCTGGTAGCAGAGGCAGGAGTCTGACTTCACAGTGCAGGTATTGAAGCACTGGCAGCAGCAAGCTGTATCACAGGTGTTGGAATGAGACACACCTGGAGTCAGTCTCAACTGCAGGCTGAAGCACACAAGGTGGTGATGAGTGTGAAGCCTGTTTGCAGGTATTGCTGGGCCTTGAAGTTCCACGGAGCTTGTGCAGATAACCAGAAGTACAAGTCTTTAGCCAGAGAGCCAGGAACACAGGAGTAACGGAACAGATCCTTACACATGGGTCGCAGGAGTGACACAAAGTCCAGGATGCCTGCAGACTGATCCTGCAGTCTCTTATGTACCCCCTTGGTGCACAGGGATTGGGTGAGTGAGGAAAAGTGGGTGCGGCCAAGCACCGGATTGGCCGCTGTATACTGGCTGTTAGCAAACTGTCATGGCGGCGCCCACGCCGCGGCCCAGCGGGGACGCGGCGCGCCACACGCCCGTTGTCACAGGAGCGCTCCCAGGCCCGCGATGGTGCCCCATGGCAGGGACACAGGTGACAGGTGACCGCAGGGAGCCAGGACGGAGTCCGCAGCGGCGGACGGATGTCAGCCTGGTAAGTCGATTCCTGACAATGATGAGGGACGGATGAATCCTTTCTGTAGGTTTTCTTTGATGTATTCGCTCATCGCTTCGGTTTCAGGAACAGATAACGGGTAGGTGCGCCCCCTAGGTGGTTTTTTGCCAGGAATGAGGTCGATGGGGCAATCCCACTCTCTATGGGGCGGCAGGACATCAGCGGCCTTTTCGCTGAAGACGTCAGCGAAATCTTGATAGGCCATAGGAAGAGTAGACTAGGTCTTGATTTCAGAAGTCTTGACAGGAACAACTTGGGCTAAACAGGACTGACGGCAATGTGAACCCCAAGCAGTTAGTTGTAAGGTAGCCCAATCAATCTGTGGGTTATGTAGCTGGAGCCAGGGCATACCTAACACAATCTCCTGAGTTGCCTGAGGAATAACTAGAAATTTTATTAACTCAGAATGCAGGAACCCAACCCCCAGTATCACTGGCCGGGTTTGTTGAGTGATATCCCCCTTAGAAATACGACTACCATCAACTGCCGTGATGTATACTGGATATGGAAGTTCATAGACCGGCAGATGAAACTTGTCTACCGCAGCTTGAGTGATGAAATTCCCCGCTGCACCACAGTCTACCAACGCAGTTGCAGATTGGAGTCCAGCCGCCGTCTCTAAGGTCACAGGAAGAATGAAATCTTGGGTTGAAGGAGCTTGCTTGAAAGATCCCAACTTGACTCCTCCCTTACAAGTCAGGATCTGGCGTTTCCCGAACGCACTGGACAAGAATTTATTTGGTGACCTACTGCCGCACAATAAAGACACAGTCTCTCACGAAGTCTCCTTGACCGCTCCTCAGAGGTTAAGCGGGACCTATTAATTTGCATAGGCTCGTCAGAAGGTGGAGGCTGAAACTGTACAGGAGGTACCATTCTTGGTTTGCGACACTCAGCACGAGCACGCTCACTATTGCGTTCGCGGATGCGAGAGTCCAACTTGATACATAGGGAGATTAATTCTGGTAATTGCACAGGGATATCACGGGTTGCCAGTTCATCTTTTATCCGTTCCGAGAGTCCATGCCAGAAGGCTGCTACCAAGGCTTGGTTATTCCACTGAACCTCTGCGGCTAACGTCTGGAACTGGATGACGTATTGGCCCATACTGCGAGTCCCTTGACGGAGCTGGAGAAGATCTGCGGAGGCTGATGTTGCACGACCCGGTTCATCAAAGATGCGTCTGAAGATGGAAACAAACTCGGTATAGTTGTTCATCAACGGGTCGGCACGTTCCCACAGAGGAGACACCCAACTCAGGGCTGATCCGGAGAGCAGTGAAATAATATAAGCAACCTTGGATCTTGGCGTAGGAAAATTATGAGGTAAAAGTTCAAACTGGACTTCACACTGGTTGAGGAACCCACGGCATAACTTCGGACTGCCATCATACCTGCTAGGCACAGGCAGGTGCAAACGAGATACAGGAGCAGATGCAGCCGGAGAAGAAGAACCCCCTACACTTGCATGTGCAGGGGTAACAGGAACTGGAGGTGCAGGCGCACTTAGCAGAGATTGTTGTAACGTATCAATCCGGGAGGACATCCCTTGCAGAAACTGGAATATCTGCTGCTGCACAGCCTCTTGTCCATCCAAACGGGAGACCAGGTTTTGTAAGGCCCCTGACCCCACACTCTGACCACCGTCCGAGTCCATCGGTCCTGAACTTACTGTCAGAGTCGGTTTAGTTTGTGTCCCCGGAGGGGGCGCTAGTGGGTCAGTGGAGGTAGGTGGAATGAAGTGAGGAGGCAGTACTGGGTTTCTGCGCATGTGCACAATGTAGTTTTATTATAACAGAAAGTCCAGATAATAATGCAGCAGAAAGTAAAACAAACGAATGCAATGGAAATGGTAACGGCAATGGTAATGACAATGGAATAACGGGGTTGAAAACTGAAAGTCTATGGTAAAGTTTGTAATGCAAAAATGAATCCAGAATAATTAAAACGTGGAGCCAGCAGAGGTGGAATAATGGTAGCAAACCTGGTAGAAATGCAGGAGACTTGGAGTTAATGTTCACTGTGCTGGTGGAGAAGCATAATCAGCTTGCAGGCTGAATCACAGGTGAGATGACGGAATGCACCTGGAGAGGGAGTCTCTACTGCTGTAGGCTGGAGCACACTGCAGGTGTAGAAGGTGTGAAGCCAGAAAGGTATTGCTGGTGCTGGTACTTGTAGTTCCACGGAAGAAACAGGTACAGGAGAATATCCAGGAACACGGAGACACAGGAGAGTATCCAGGAACACGGGGGAACAGGATAACAGGTCCAAACACACGAGTCGCAGGAGTGACACAAAGTTCAGGACAACCTCTGACTCACCCAGCAGCTCCTGATATACCCCCTGACCGGCAGGCATTGGCTGGAGTGAGACAAGGGGGTGCGGCCAAGCTCGGGATTGGCTGCCGCACTTACACTGGGGAATACTGTCATGGCGTCGCCCATGCCGCGGCCCGGCAGGGACGCGGCGCGCTCACACGCCCGTTGACTCCAGAGGCGCTTCCAGGCCCGAGGCGGCATCCATGAGCAGGGCGACAGGTGACAGCAACATGCAGTGACCCCAGACGGAGTCCGCTCCGGCGGACCGACATAACAGCGGTGAGTCGATTCCTGACAGTTACCAAGTGATACTGGGTCTTGACTATATGTATGTGCTTTACACTTGATAACAGCCACTCTGTCGGGTTCCTGTATCGCTGTTAGAAGCCTTTTTATGTGAGCTGCATGCGCTATCAGTGTACCAGCGGCCGTCATGAAATTTCTGAGGCGCCATAGGGCTCCGAAATCATGGACTACCCCGAATGCGTATCTAGAATCGGTGTAGATATTGGCTGACTTACCCTTAGCCAATTCACATGCTCTGGTTAGGGCGACCAGTTCAGCAACCTGGGCTGAGTGAGGTGGGCCTAGCGGTTCCGCTTCTATGGTCTCTTGGTCATCTACGACTGCGTATCCAGTACACAAGTCTCCCGAGTCTGACTGTCTATGACAACTACCGTCCGTGTAGAACGTGAGTTCTGCATCTTCCAGTGGGTTGTCACTGATGTCAGGCCTTGCGGTAAAATTTTGGGTCAAATATTCCCTACAATCATGTGTGTCTTCCTTTGTATTAAATCCTCCTTCCCCATCACTCTCACCTTCCACCCTTTGTGCCTGACCAGGCACACCTGGGAGATACGTCGCAGGATTTAATGCACTGCATCTCCTTATGGTGATGTTTACGGGGGCCATTAGTGCCAATTCCCATCTTGTAAACCTCGCTGATGAGACGTGTCTGGTTTGGGCAGAATTCAATAAGGCTGATACTGCATGTGGCGTATGGATTGTGAGGTTGTGGCCTAGCACGACATCTTCGCTTTTTGTCACTAGCAATGCTATCGCAGCAACGCTTCGCAAGCATGTGGGCAGGAATCGCACTATCGTATCTAGCTGAGCGCTGTAGTATGCAACTGGCCTGCTGGCATCACCGTGTTTTTGGGTTAGTACACCTGCTGCGCAACCAGCACTTTCTGTTCCGTATAGTTCAAAGGGTTTCCCATAGTCTGGCATACCTAGTGCTGGTGCCTGCGTTAGGCACTGTTTGAGTCTCTCAAATGCTGTTTCGGACTCGTCTGTATGCGAAATCCTATCAGGTTTGTTTGAGGAGACCATTTCCTGCAAAGGTAACGCCAATATGGAAAACCCTGGGATCCAATTACGGCAATACCCACACATTCCTAAAAACGTTCTGATCTGTTGCTGGGTTTGTGGCAGGGTCATGTCTCTTATTGCTTGGATTCTATCAGCGGTCAGGTGTCTCAGTCCTTGTGTTAGACAGTGTCCCAAATATTTTACCTTAGTTTGGCATAATTGTAACTTGTCTTTGGAAACCTTGTGACCTGTGTCTGAAACATGAAACAGGAGCTGTTTCGTATCCTTCAGGGAGGCTTCCAGTGAATCTGAACACAGCAGTAAATCATCCACATACTGTATCAATACTGATCCACTCTCTGGTTGGAAAGACTGTAAACAATCATGCAAAGCCTGAGAAAATATACTTGGACTATCTATGAAACCTTGGGGTAATCGAGTCCACGTGTATTGGACTCCTCTGTATGTGAATGCAAACAAATATTGGCTGTCAGGATGCAGAGGTACCGAAAAGAAAGCGGAGCAGAGGTCAATAACAGTGAAAAATTTGGCAGTGGGAGGGATTTGCATTAGGATGACAGCTGGATTTGGCACTACGGGGAACTGACTCTCAACTATTTTGTTAATCCCCCTTAGATCCTGCACTAGCCTGTAACCCCTCCCCCCACTCTTTTTAACAGGAAAGATGGGACTATTGGCAGTGCTGGACGTTCTTACCAGAATGCCCTGTTGTAGCAAGCGCTCTATTACTGGAAAAACTCCTAACTCCACCTCTGGCTTCAGAGGGTACTGTGGGATTTTTGGAGCTATCCTACCATCTTTTACTTGTACAACTACTGGAGCTACGTTTGCCATTAATCCAGTGTCTTGTCCGTCCTTTGTCCAAAGTGACTCTGGTATCTGAGATGTCATCTCTTCTACTTGGGATGGATTCCTATTTGTCATAATGGTATGTGACATTAATTTTGATGGGGAGTCTAACATGTCTCGCACTTCCTGAGCGTGATTCTCAGGTATGTCCAAGAATACACCTTCAGGAGTACAATAAATGACGCACCCCATTTTACACAGTAAGTCTCTTCCCAGGAGATTGGTTGGTGCCGATGCAGCCAGCAAAAAGGAATGCTTGGTATGCAAAGGCCCTATTGTAATCTCGGCTGGTTTGCTAACAGGGTAGTGCTGGACTACTCCTGTTACTCCCATGGCTGGAACTGTCCTACCAGTGGTTCTCATGCCCACTGTCGAATTTATCACTGACTTGGCCGCCCCTGTGTCTACAAGAAAGTTTAATGTTTTACCAGCTACATTAATTGCGATCTCGGGTTCACTTTCAAGATTGGCAATCAATTTTACTGGCTGCAGATTACAGGTATGGCCACACCCCTATTGGGTATGGTGACCTGCCTGAATCCCGCTGGCAGCAACTACTTGTGAGGGAGATAGCTGGGAACTACCAGAGGCATGCCAGTCTCTGTTCGGGGGATATCTTTTTGTTTCCCCTGTATGTGGCTCATAACTCCGTCTCTGTGGACCCTGATCCCAATGTCGTGTGTCGTGTCGTTGTCTAGGGGGTTGGTATGATCTTTGCGAATTTTTCGCTCTACAGTCTCGTGCATAGTGTCCCTGTTTGTGACAATAATAACATGTTACCACAGTTGACTTACCCACAGGGTTTGGTGGTACATACGCAGGCTGCTTTGTGGTCAGAGCCTGTATACTTACTGACATTAGCTTATCACTTTGCGACTCCCTGTGCCTAGTGATGTTTCGGTCGTGATCAATAGCAGCCTCTCTCAAAGTGGACACTGACAGACCTCGCCAACATGGTTGCGTGGTCTGTACCCTTGCCTTCAATGTTTCCTTTAAACCATCCATTAGTACAGATACTGCTACTTCTTGATGGTTTGGATTGGTCCTAATGTCTTCTATACCAGTGTACTTTGCCATTTCTAATAGTGCCCGGTGAAAATATTCTGTAGCTGTTTCTGACTCCTTTTGTTTAATGGAGAATATTTTGCTCCACTTAACAACTGCTGGGAAATACTCCTTTAACTGTAAGTTTATCGTTTTTACGTTATCTTTGTTGTACACATCTGTAAGAGGTACATCCTGATCTAGTCTACAATCAGCTAAGAATTGAGCTGAGTCGACATTGGAGGGTAAACAAGCTCTTAGCAATATCTGCCAATCTTTATTATTGGGCTCTAAAGTGTTTCCTAAGTCTGTGATATATTTTTGACTGGCAACTAAATCTTTTCTAGGGTCAGGGAATTCAGACACTATGGTCCTTAATTCCATTCGGGAAAATGGGCTGTACATGGCAATATTCCTTATGGGAGTGGCTCCTGATACATCTGTTTTCCCATTGGGAACTGCTATTACTCTAACAGGTGTAATCCTAACAACCTCATTCTGTGTAGATTCTACAGCTTGTGGTGAAATTGTTTCAGCATAATGCATGGTGCCGTACTTACCAGTCGATACGACCTCACCTATCCCTCCGCTAGGGGCCTTTGCTAATCTCGTGGGTGTTGCTGTGCCTACTGTGGTCTCTGCTATGGTGGCCGCTAGAGAGAGCGCTGAAACTGTTGTCGCTTCGTCCTCTTGATCACACTCCTGAGGAAGGTTCAAAACAGGGTACAACTTGCACGGGTTAATACTTGCATGGGTTAATGTGTTTACATTATCATTAACATTTACACAGTTACTAAGTGATTGTGTTTTACACCCCAGTGCGTCTTTCTCCGCAATCAACTTCTCTCCTGCTATATATGGTGGCGGCGGGGCTGTGGCAATCAGTTTTCTGTTAGAGCCAGACCCTGCCGCCTGAGCCAAACCTCTCTGTATCTCACCTTCCTGTTGCCACAACTGTAAATAATCATAATGCTGGATTCGTCTCTTTGTTGATTTTATGAGACATATCCTCCTCAAATTTTGTAACACTTCTGGGCTGAAGCTACCTATTCTTGGGAATTTCTCCCTGTCTTGTACCGTCATTCTCTCCCATTCATCACATAAAACCTCTGTGTGATTTCCATATTTCTCACACATTACATACCTGGCCGATCCTACTGGACGGTTTACAGGGTCAACCCGAACCGAGGTTGATCGCCCCCTTCCTGAACAACTGGCCCCCATAACCTGCAGGCGTCCGCTTGTTCTACCTCTGATCTCTATATCCGGGTGTTCAGCGAACCCTTACAGAAAACCAAATTATTCACGATAGGTAGGCGGTGAAGTTTACCGAGCACCTCACTCTCTCGCCCACGCCGACCGATACGACCTGATCACACCGATATGGTGCTGGCGTACTCGACACAGGGCACCTACCAAAACCTTTGTTTACTGGAACATGCGAGGGTTATCCGCAGAACACTTACTCTTTCCAGTAAAGGTGGGGTTGTCAGATAGTTCCTGAGTGACCAGCGAACTTCCCTTCTTGAAAAATAAAAAATTACACAAATCACGTCAGAATGTACAAATAGCGTTTGTGACCCCTTTACTCTAATGGTACTAGGTCAGATTACTAACTACTGTACACAATTACGTGCGGTACAGTCGTTCAGCACACAAGCAACTAAACTTATGTACGGAAAGACCAATGGAATCGAAAATTGCGGCTGCGAATTCCTTCAGCGAGCTTGTATGGCCTATATGGGTGTTGCACCAACCCTTTTCGGTGTTGTGCCTGTGGACTGTATAGCGGACTTCCTTGTTTACTGTACCTGGACCTGTTGGTCTACTATGACCTCCTGGTCTTGTTTCTATACGACCTCCTGGTCTGACCTCCTGGTCTTGTTCTACCCTGGTCCGCTATACTCTAATGCTCAAATATTGTGTTTAACCAAGGATGCCTCCCTAGCCACCGTGCATGTCACTTACACGTATGTTCCTCACGAGTACTCGGTGATTTCTTTTGGTTCAACCTCCAAATTGTATAAATGTAAAAACACACTCACTCATCACATGTACACTTTTGCTTCTATTTCTATTTCTGCGCAGAAATTTTTTTCTTTAGCCCAGCTGTGTTACCAATTAGGAGCAGAATCTGTTAATTTAAATTTCGGACACCAAAAATAGACTTGCGTTATTTATCGCCTGTTGCGCTATTTACCGCTTTGCGTGTCTTATCGCTCTTGCGTTGAAATTCAACTTATCGTGACTTGAGCTACGTGGGCGTAACCGGACGCTCCGTTGCGTAATGTACGCTGTGTGCGTCTGTCTTTGGATTGCGTACACAAGTCTTTTGTTAGGGACACGTGTACGCAAAGCAAAGATCCACTGTAACACACAATTTATACTTTTATCAATGTAGATGATCCCTGATCATCTACCACACACCACACTGACTTCGCCCTATCTTCCAGGCAAAACTGTGTGTTTGTCTACACTTTAACTATGTTACCTCTATTCTTAAACTATGAAATAACAGCAAATCTTTTAGTACTTTTATCAACTATAAAACTGGCAGACAGGATAGTGATATACGAAAATGAAAAAGAAATGCAGATATGTATGCGTGCGTGTATACGCAAGACAGAAGAAAATAAACAGTTTTAAAAAGACACTAGCGTTTTGTTCTTACCTCCGGTTCCCGGATTCCTTCAGCACTCGTTATCTAAGCGAAGCAGACGCTTATCCCGTCAGCACTATGAGACAACCTCCCGCCCTTTGCTGAGGGATAATGTCTGCTGATCTACCTAGTGCAGATATGTGAAGGACAAGACGAGCCGCCAATTGATAAAGCTGAATTATTTATCTTATATATCACCCTTTATGAGGTCTAAGAACACTGTACGCTATCTACGTAAGAAGTACCGTAAGGGTACGCAAGTTGCGTAGTGATCGCTCAGCCGTAGTCGAGACGCTCAAGCGTCACGTTCGCTTACGGCTTAGTGATCACAGGCAGGCACGCTATTGGCTGCCGACTAACGTAATGTTTACTATAGCGTAGCGTACGCTCGGGACCACGAGGAGATCACCAGCGATGCAGACGCTCACAACGTTAAACCTTTACATCTATACCTTCAGCAATGAAATACACAGTAAACCTTAGTGTGGAGACAATGTGTAAGTGCAACCTTGTGTAACCTGATTACCTACAAAGCTGCTTGAGCGTCACCGACGCTCAGAGAATACATAACACTATGAAGAATACACAGATACCTGGGCTTAGGGTCCGAAACCTATTATATGTATTAAGACTATTATACGTGCAAAAAGAATCACAGTACAAAGCATACACTACAGTATAACATAAACCAACTAACCAGATAACTATACAGGAAATACAATACTATTAAAGGAAAATACGAGAGAAAGAGAAGAGAGAGAGATGAGAGAGATGGCTCACAGTAAGACAATATGATTACGGAGAAAAACTTACGCACAAGGGGAAACGATCGCAAGCGCCTCTGGACATCCAGCTTCCCGATTATCAGCAATGAGAACCGTTTGAAGAGAAGTGTAAGCTGGATGCCACAGGCCCGTCTTTTATGCTCCACACACAATGCAATCTAATGGTCCCTACAATCTTATCGCCCATTGGACACAGGAATTCGGCTTCGCACTATAACAAAAGGTCATAGGTTGTTTCATACAGGTGGGCTGTGACTGTTTCCAACTGCTCAGGTGGGTGGGAAACTAGGTTTCCCGCCGCATGATTAAGTAAGAACAAATAACAGTAAATGAACATAAACTTCTTATGTTCATAACTATTCGCACGAGCGATTGATCCGCTCCAAACCAACACCGGAATATTGCTATTTAAATACTCTTCCGATGGGTACCAAACACTGCTGTATGACTCCTGTTAGACCCTTCGTACAATACAAAGAGGGATTCCTCCGTTCAGGGACATTCTATATTAACCAAACTTTCAGAATCTATCAAAGGGACCATGATCTATAAACTACATTAATTGTGAAAATATGTAACGCTTGGGTCGCACGCTACGACTACATACTCTTTACCGTAAATACGCATACCGAGTGCGAGCGGGTGCACGCAACAGCGGGTATGCGCTATAACGGGAAAGCGCACGCATGCGCAGCGCGGACCAGTGTGAGGTGCAAATATGGCAGCATGTATAGGGATATTTTTCTGACTTTGACAGACCCTCATAGTGGCTCAAGGAGGCTCATACAATTGTGCTGGAGTTCCATAACAATAAGAGAAAAGACCTGGTAGTCTTGTAAATCTTTAAGGCACATTTAGTTGGGGCTGTCAAAATTTCTTAGCACCGGCACCTACAGGGGACTTGTGCAAGGCTGCAGTTGTCTTCACTCTACAAACACCTCTTGTATTTCACCAATTCTGTAGGCACACAATGTGGAAAGAAAATCCTTCAAGTTATGGTGCAATAATGTGTATAACACAGGTCTTCTTCAGTGAATAATTATTTCACATGCTTCCCCCATATAGAACCTGCTTTGGTACATCTCCTTAGTCATGGAGTTTGAAAGAGAAACATATTATGTTGCCTGAGAATTTTGTTACTTTGAAGAACTCCATGGTATCCCCATATATCCCTCTCTTCTTTGTGTTTATATTTTGCAGAAATAGTTGTGGAATTCACTTCAGACAAGGATGGTAGAGAGGAGATCAGTGATAGACCTTCTGGGGATGTGAACTTTTACCTGTATCTCATGAGGAAGAGGCTATTTCCCCCTAGTTATGGCTGCATTGTAGTTCTTCCAGTAACATAATTTGCTTATATATATACTTTATTCCCTGTAGGTGAATGTAACAGAAGAAATATATGGGCTGAACGTCCCATTGTATCGCGAGATTGTGAAATTGAAGCTAAAGATATCATGCGAGATTCTCTGGAAAACTCTGTGATCCCAACTCTATATCCAGAGCCTCAAAGTGCAGATATATTATCTCTTACCTCTAACCAAGAGGAATGTTCACCTGTTAACTCAGATATTGGTCCGTCCATCACATCTCTTAGGGAAGATACAATATTTCCCAGTACTGTACAGGACAAATGTTTTACACAGAGCACAAAGCTTATTACCCATCAGCCACCTGAGACAGGCGAGAGGCCATTTTCATGCTGTAAGTGTGGAAACTGTTTTTCACAGAAATCACATCTTGTTCTACATGAGAGAAGTCACACCGGTGAGAGGCCATTTTCCTGCTCTGAATGTGGAAAATGTTTTAAACTCAAATCACAGCTTGTTAAACATCAGAGAAGTCACACAGATGAGAGGACATTTCCATGCTCTGAGTGTGGGAAATGTTTTACATGCAAATCACAGCTTGTTATACATGAGAGAAGTCACACAGGTGAGAAACCATTTCCATGTTCTGAGTGTGGGAAATGTTTTACATGCAAATCAACTCTTGTTATACATGAGAGAAGTCACACAGGTGAGAAACCATTTCCATGTTCTGAGTGTGGGAAATGTTTTACATGCAAATCACAGCTTGTTATACATGAGAGAAGTCACACAGGTGAGAAACCATTTCCATGTTCTGAGTGTGGAAAATGTTTTACTTGCAAATCAACTCTTGTTAATCATTATAGAAGTCACACAGGTGAGAGGACATTTCCATGCTCTGAGTGTGGGAAATGTTTTCCATGCAAATCACAGCTTGTTAATCATGAGAGAAGTCACACAGGTGAGAAACCATTTCCATGTTCTGAGTGTGGGAAATGTTTTAATCACAAATCATGTCTTGTTATACATAAAAGAAGTCACACAGGTGAGAAACCATTTCCATGTTCTGAGTGTGGGAAATGTTTTGCACGCAAATCATATCTTGTTATACATGAGAGAAGTCACACAGGTGAGAAACCATTTCCATGTTCTGTGTGTGGGAAATGTTTTACTTTAAAATCAACTCTTGTTATGCATCAGAGAAGTCACACAGGTGAGAAACCATTTCCATGTTCTGAGTGTGGGAAATGTTTTAAACTCAAATCACAGCTTGTTAAACATCAGAGAAGTCACACAGATGAGAGGACATTTCCATGCTCTGAGTGTGGGAAATGTTTTACATGCAAATCACAGCTTGTTATACATGAGAGAAGTCACACAGGTGAGAAACCATTTCCATGTTCTGAGTGTGGGAAATGTTTTACATGCAAATCAACTCTTGTTATACATGAGAGAAGTCACACAGGTGAGAAACCATTTCCATGTTCTGAGTGTGGGAAATGTTTTACATGCAAATCACAGCTTGTTATACATGAGAGAAGTCACACAGGTGAGAAACCATTTCCATGTTCTGAGTGTGGGATATGTTTTACATGCAAATCAACTCTTGTTATACATGAGAGAAGTCACACAGGTGAGAAACCATTTCCATGTTCTGAGTGTGGGAAATGTTTTACATGCAAATCAACTCTTGTTATACATGAGAGAAGTCACACAGGTGAGAAACCATTTCCATGTTCTGAGTGTGGGAAATGTTTTACATGCAAATCACAGCTTGTTATACATGAGAGAAGTCACACAGGTGAGAAACCATTTCCATGTTCTGAGTGTGGAAAATGTTTTACTTGCAAATCAACTCTTGTTAATCATTATAGAAGTCACACAGGTGAGAGGACATTTCCATGCTCTGAGTGTGGGAAATGTTTTCCATGCAAATCACAGCTTGTTAATCATGAGAGAAGTCACACAGGTGAGAAACCATTTCCATGTTCTGAGTGTGGGAAATGTTTTACTTGCAAATCAACTCTTGTTAATCATTATAGAAGTCACACAGGTGAGAAACCATTTCCATGTTCTGAGTGTGGGAAATGTTTTAATCACAAATCAGGTCTTGTTATACATAAAAGAAGTCACACAGGTGAGAAACCATTTCCATGTTCTGAGTGTGGGAAATGTTTTACACGCAAATCATATCTTGTTTTACATGAGAGAAGTCACACAGGTGAGAAACCATTTCCATGTTCTGTGTGTGGGAAATGTTTTACTTTAAAATCAACTCTTGTTATGCATCAGAGAAGTCACACAAGTGAGAAACCATTTCCATGTTCTGAGTGTGGGAAATGTTTTACTCTCAAATTCGATCTTGTTATACATGAAAGAAGTCACACAGGTGAGAAACCATTTCCATGTTCTGAGTGTGGGAAATGTTTTGCACGCAAATCACATCTTGTTAAACATCAGAGAAGTCACACAGGTTAAAAGCCATTTCCCTGCTCTGAGTGTGGGAAATGTTTTGCAGAAAATCAACTCAATATTTCTAGAGAGGATATTCTAGATTTGGCTTTGACATAAATGGACATCAGCAGACGCAGCCTAATTAATAAAGGGAATAGAAAAGTTATAAAGAGTTTAGAAAAATATTTGTTTCATTTATATAAAAAAACAAGCCCTAATTAAAATGTATAAATAGATTTGAGATATATACAAAGATTTAGCAAGCCCATCACACTATGCTCATGTACAATTTTGCCATTATTTTTATGATTGCATTTTTTTCTTGTTTTTATATTTTTATTTATACTTTACAAACAATATAGTACAGGCAATTTGTTACATGTTACTGGCGCTGTGCAAACTCTACGTAGATATAGAAAAAAGGATGAGACTTTGTATCAAACATTAATAAAGTGTAAATGTAATTATTATAAAATGTAATTTCCATAAAAAATCTCAATAAAGTGGAGATGAAATAACACATAAGTTGTGTCTTATTGGTGTTAGTGGTGCCTATATGAAATATATGGAATACCACATGACAGTGTAGATCTACCTGTTGCTAGAACTCCATCGGTGGGATGTGATGGAGTCCAGGATCACTGGAGGTGCAGGATGCTGGATGATCTCAGATGTTTTTGTAAAGGCACAATCACAAGGCGTGGTTTTGCGTTGTGAGGTATTGCCCCTTTAAAAAAAAGATCGTCTGGAATCCCGCACCTCTGGAAATCTCAGACTTCATCACATCCCGCCGCATATGTTCTTTCCAAGGATGGTCTAATAAAAAGGAAACTTCATCCTCCCTGACATTCTGCCGGTAGCCTCTGTAAAGCCAATGTTATGGAGAATATTCCTGGTGTAACAAGATCTGCAATAGCACAAATGATATGGACAGTGCATTCAATGTTCTGTTTAGTGTCATCAAAAATTATATAATAAAATACACAAATATGTCCAGAGTACATTGTTCAAAGATAGAAAATATTGCTATCCCGGACCATGTGCCGACATGCTTCACACTGATGCTCTCTTCCCCAAGATTGCTCTCCTTTAATTGGAGGACTCTGTCTTATTTAGTAAACTCACCAGACTTTGGAGCATCGCTTTTTAATTTATGCAGCTGACAATATCCAACATACAGAGGACATACATTTGTTTTGAGCTGCATCCAAGTCGGTACTCCAGGGTCACGTTATTGCATATGTCACCGCTAAGCACTAAAGAGGCTGCAGAAACTTAGTTTAGCTGTCTGCAATTCTTACTCCGACCTGCTGAATAGCAACACCCCGGAGACCCATCAGGTGTACACAGACACTAAATCACTGTATGATACTTTATGCACAGAGAAAGCCAATACTCCCTGAACTACCAGAAACCCTGATACTTTACATGGGGCAATTAAGCTGGCAAGTTATTAACCTCCGTGGTTCACAGTCCACAACCCCCGCTAATCATCCTGAAAATCACCTGAGACACAGGACAACTGACCTCTGCTCCTGACATTGCTAATTTGTTTTTAGATTATTATACCCCTTTATATAATAATAATAATAATTTTATTTATATAGCGCTCTTTCTCCAATAGGACTCAAGGCGCTTAACAGATACATATCATAATATAGTACAGAAAATAATGAAGTACATTTTCATAAAATACAGAAGCATGAAGATATTAAAAGAGACACTATGGAAATGCTTGAGTAAACAGGAAAGTCTTGAGTCTACTTTTGAAGGATTCTATAGTTGGGGCCTCTCGCACTGTGCGGGGAAGTGAGTTCCATAGAGTCGGTGCCGCATGACTAAAAGCTCTACCCCCAGATGAATTACGGTAAATTCTAGGTACTGCTAAAAGTCCTTCATCTACAGATCGCAGTAATCGAGTGGGGCAGTATGGGGTCAGAAGCTGTTTCAGGTACCTTGGGCCTTGGTCATGTAATGCTTTGAAACTCAGTAAGCCAATCTTGAAGAGGATTCGCCATCTTACAGGCAGCCAGTGAAGGGAGTAGAGGATGGGTGTTATGTGGCTAGAACGGGGCTGGTTGGTTAACAGCCTGGCAGCTGTGTTTTGCACCAGCTGTAAGCGTTGCAATTCTTTTGCTTGTAGACCAAGGTAGAGGGCATTACAGTAGTCTAATCAAGATGATACAAATGCATGTATGACTTTTGGCATATCATCTGAGGGAATTAAGTGCTTATTCTGGCTATGTTCCTCAGGTGAAAGAATGAGGATTTGATTGTGGCTGATATCTTGATGTTTAAGTGTCAAGCCATCATCCAGGACAACGCCAAGATTCCGCACATGATCACTGGTCTGTAATTCTGAATCCCCGAGTTTAAGTCCAGTTGGTTACACTGCTCCCCCTGATAACCCGTCTTTAGGTATGGAATTTATTAGGAAGGTCGGAGCCCTGACATTAACAGAGGACGAACATGACGCCTTAGTAGCCCCCTTTTCAGAACAGGAAATTTGTTCTACTATTAGTTGATTAGCTAACTGTAAAGTCCCAGGTCCTGATGGACTAGGTGCTGAATACTATAAACTGCTGTCCCCTCATCTATTACCGCATCTACTAAAATTATTTAATTCCACATTGTCAGGTGAAAAATCCCCGCCTGACTTTAATCAGGTCAGGATCACTATACTGCTAAAACCAGGGAAAGAACCCACACAAGTCCAATGACTTCCTTATTGAATCTTAAATTAACAAGTATAGCGGCACAGCGTTTACAGGTAATCTTGCCAAAATTACTCCATCTCTTTCAAAAAGGTCGATCATCGGTGCATAATATTCGACAGATAGTGGCGGTGCTGACTCAATCAGCGAATGAACCCTCAGGCACAGGTCCCGGAAGTGATCAAGCCAGTACAGCAGGTGAAACGCATCCTCAGAACTGCAACACTGCCGTGGTCATTCTTCACTAAGGGACCTCTGCTCACTCCTCCAGCATCCTTGTTCAGCTCGCACAGCCTGCAGCATGGGAGTCCTACACAGCTAGTTTCTGGCCGGCACTAAAGGGGAAACCATTCACTGTTTCCAGCATGACCAGTGTTTCCCTAATGCAAGCCTACAATCCCTATTTACACATTGTAGTGCATGCAGGACAGCGTTGCTCAGTTGTTGCCCCAGGTGGGGTCACAACCACAAATGGTGCAGTAATGTACACAGTGTCCATTTACAACTTTGTGTATTGCTGTATGAACCAGCAGCTGGTGAATTTTCATGATGAATTGGGAGTTGTTTTATTTTGTCATTCGTTTTTGATACCTATATGAGAGTCACCTTATTTGCTTCCTCCATAGCGTTTTTTTCTGATGACTTGGAACTCATAATAACTATATAATGCTATCCCTGTGTTGTTGGGTAAAATAAACCAATTGTTGGTGCTTTTTAAAATCTAGGTATCCTTTATACTTATTTTTTCAAATGGACATTGATTCAGGGGTACAATACATCACATCTAAACCCTGTCTAACATGGACAGCAGATCTGTTCTATACTTTCTTCTTGCTATTTCTTGCTGATTTCTATACTGGTAGATTTACAGAAATTACCAATTTCTTGCACCTCTGAGTGCTGGGTGGACTCTCATTTGTGATCCTTGAGTCATCACTCGGTATAATTACTACTATCATACTACACTGTCAATGTCCAATACCGTCCGATCTTGCAAGCTAAGCAGTGGTGGGCTTGGTCAGTACCTGGGGGTAAATTTACTAAGGTGGGAGTTCTATTTAAGATGGGATGTTGCCGATAGCAACCAATCAGATTCTACTTCTCATTTATCTAGACCCTTCTAGAAGATAATACCTGGAATCTGATTGGTTGCTATGGGCAACTTTCCATCTTAAATAGAACTCCCATATTAGTAAATTTATCCCCTGGATGGGTGACCTCCTGGGAATACCAAATGTAGGAATTGGGACATCATTTGACTCTGTGCCCAACACTGACAGCAGATCCACCTTCTATAACTTCCTTCTCTCTATGGTTAATCTCCATATTTGAATCCTCATAATTTGTTATCTTTTCCTCCCGACATCATATGTTTGAATATTGAAGTTTATAGTGGGGTCAAGTAGGAAATGGATCTGGCCTGGGGTCTTTGTGATAAACTTACAAATTTTCTGAAATTGTGTGTACTGTATATGTTAAAAGTGCAAATTAGAAGAATTTGAAATATCTTGAAATAATCACATTGACCCCTCCCGACTTTATAAGTGTTGTGTAATTACACTTTTATTTCTATTCTAGTATATATCGACATGTTCACTATAATAAAAGTTAAATTTTATTGCTATCTTCATCACATTATTTATGTTCTAAAGGGTGCACCCAAAAGGTCTTCTTTTCTTTCCCTATTATCTACATATGAGACCCTCCAGTTTCCCCTCGATCCTAACCAATGACTTACTGATCGCAACCATTTGCAAAGCCTGGCGACATTCTCCAGAATGGGAGTCTCAACACATAATACAATTTTTCTCCCACTCTCTCATAATTGTTAGGCGCTGCAGTCCGTGGTGCCGCTCGGTACGTTTCCTAGCGACGACCGTGGCCGCTACACCTTCCTCCTTGCCCGCCCGGCGCCTAGCATCTAGGGATGCCGTGCATGCTGAGCCGCCGGGTCCCTAGCAACTAGGGCCGCTGTGCGTGCTGAGGCGCCGGGTCCCTAGAAACGCTAGGGCGCCATGCGCTCCGAGCCGCCGAGTCCATAGCAACGGGGATGCCACAGGCGGACCGCGTTCCCCATTGCAGGTATTGATTAATTAAGTGTTCACACATGTTTCTCTGATCGTGCAGCAAGGCAGCTGCACAACATTTTTATTAATTGGGCTCAGTGCTCTTATTGGAGGGTTCCCTGTTAAATGCCTCCTCCGTGCCTCACACAGACGCCGGTGATAGCTTCCTGCATGCTGCTCATGTTTGGTGAACGTCTGTTCCTGGTCTGCTGTGCCCGGTCCTTCCAGTTCTCTGAGTTCCTGAATCTTGGAGTTCGTCACCCGGTCCCAAGGAGTTCTTCTGGTCCTCATTTACTTGTGGGAGTCGATCGAGGTTCTCACTTGGTTTCGTGAGTGGCGGCCCTGCTGCGTGTTTCGGTCTAGGCCGCTTTAGTATTGTTTTCTTGTACTGTATCATTTGCGGAGGTTTCCGCTTCCATAGTCCTCTCCGGAACTCGGCGGTGCCGTGTAGGAGAGTGAACAAGTGGAATATTTTGGTTGTTCTTTTCCCTGGTGGTAAGCCGCGCATACTTTTAGTTTCAGGTTAGCCAGTAGCCCCTGGTCTTGTTGTTTCAGTTAGAGGCCCTTCGTTATCACCCTGTCTCAGTTCACTCTTTGTCTCTCATTAAGACCTGAGGGGGCATCGGAGTTGGGCAGACGTAATCCGCCCTTCAAACGCGGCTGCCATGGGCCCAAGAAACCATAGTCTCGCAACAGTGAACTGACAGCACAGGTAAGACAACGGAGATAGGGTGCCAGGGGCTATTCCCATTCCGTTTCCCTTTCCCAGCATTACGTCCTGGTACTCAGGTCCTACCGTATAAGACCTCCCCTGACCTGAGTATCAGGATTATAACATTATCACCGGCCCAAAACATTAAAAAAAAAAAAGAGGGGTTTAATTTTTTCCATTTTTGTTTTGGTGAGTCTAAAAATTCGGCTTCATGAATCCGGCAGGTTTAGGCCGAATCCCGGTCAGCTTTTGGTTAACCAAATTCAAGAACTAACTCAGATTGTTCAGGACCTTACTCTTCGGGTGAAATCGCAGGAAGATCTTTTGCGAGCCTCCCTGAGTGTGGTCCCAGAACCAAGAATGCATTTACCTGACCGTTTTTTGGTTAACCGAAAAGATTTTTTTAATTTTAAGGAAGCTTGTAAGCTTTATTTTCGTTTAAGGCCTCGTTCCTCTGGTACTGAGTCTCAGCGGGTTGGGATTGTTGTGTCATTGCTCCAGGGTGATCCACAGACCTGGGCGTTTGGGTTAAGAACAGATGATCCTGCTTTGTTATCAGTAGACGCCTTTTTTAAATCTTAAGGCCTGTTATATGATGACCTAGATAGAGAGGCATCAGCTGAGAGTCACCTGCGTGCCCTTAAACAAGGAAAAAATCCAGCAGAGGTGTATTGTACCGAATTTCGCCGTTGGTCAAACGACTGTGGCTGGAATGACCCGGCCCTGCGCAGTCAGTTTCGCCTCGGTTTGTCTGAACTTATTAAAGACAGTCTCCTTCAGTACCCCGCTCCTGAGACTCTCGACAAACTCATGGAGCTTGCTATTAAAATAGATTGTCGTCTCCGAGAGCGGAGGGCTGAAAGAGGAACAACTTTTAGGCCTAATCCTTGTGTTTATACCTTTCCTGAGGACGTCAAGGAGCCCATGCAGATGGGTCTCTCCCGGCTGTCCCCAGAGGAAAGAACCAGAAGATTAAGTTCTGGTCTTTGTTTGTATTGTGGTGGTAAGGGACATATTGCTCTCAACTGCCCAAACAAGTCGGGAAACGCTCTGACCAAGTGAATTGTGAGGGGGTTCACTTGGGTCTGCAGCTAATCTTCTCTAATGATTCTCTATTAGTTCCTGTTAAGATTTCCTTTGGCAGCCTCAGTTCATTGGTGTCGGTCTTCGTCGACAGTGGAGCTGCAGGAAATTTTATGTACTTAGCTTGGGCTAAGGCTTTAGGCATTCCACAGATACCATTAGATAAACGTATCACCATGCACGGCTTGGATGGGGGTCCGCTTTCCAATGAGATAATTACTCACCGCACACCTCCAGTATTGCTGACAGTGGGGGCCTTACATTCAGAAGACATAGAATTTTACCTTACACATTGTCCGGCAGTTCCTGTAGTTTTGGGTCACCCCTGGCTTGCCTTTCATAATCCCACCATTGATTGGCGGTCTGGGGAGATTTCCCAATGGGGTCCTTTTTGTGTTAAGGAATGTATTTCCCATCCAGTCTGGGTTGCGGCAGTCGTCCCAGAACTTATTCCTGTGGAATATCAGGATTTTGCCGGTGTTCTCCAAAGGCAATGCGGACATTCTGCCTCCCCATCGGTCCTATGACTGTGCGATAGAGTTAGTTCCAGGTTCCACTTTACCTAAGGGGAGATTATATGCCCTGTCCAGGCCAGAAACCATGGCCATGGATAATTACATTCAGGAGAGCCTGAAAAATAGCTTTATTAGGCCTTCGAAATCTCCATTGCTGAGAAAAAAGATGGGTCGCTCAGACCATGTATTGATTTTCGGGCTCTGAATAAAATTTCTGTTAAGAACACCTATCCTTTGCCATTGATTTCAGTGCTTTTTGATCAGTTATGCTCCGCCGTGATCTTCTCAAAAATCGATCTTAGGGGAGCTTACAACCTCATCCGAATAAGATCTGAGGATGAGTGGAAGACGGCTTTCAGCACTCACTCGGGTCACTATGAATACCTGGTGATGCCGTTTGGGCTGTCAAATGCTTCTGCGGTATTTCAAGACCTCATCAACGATGTTCTCCGTGACTTCCTTGGGAAGTTCATAGTCGTTTATTTAGACGACATTTTGATATACTCTGAGTCTATGGAACAACATATTACCCAGGTACGTCTGGTTCTTCAAAAACTACGGGAGAATCCTTTATACGCTAAGCTTGAGAAATGTGATTTTCACATCACAGAAGTGTCCTTCTTGGGGTACATTATTTCTCCCCAGGGATTTTTCATGGAACCTAAAAAACTCCAGGCCATCCTTAATTGGGCGCAACCCACTAATTTAATAGCAATTCAGCGCTTTTTAGGGTTTGCAAATTATTATAGGGGATTCATTCATACCTTTTCTGATCTGGTCGCTCCTATAGTAGCAATGACTAAAAAAGGAGCGGATCCTTCCAATTGGTCGCCTGAAGCTGAGTCTGCCTTTCGGGCCTTGAAGCAGGCCTTTGTCTCGGCTCCTGCCCTCAGACACCCTAATCCGTAGCTCCCCTTTATTGTTGAGGTTGATGCCTCAGAGGTTGGAGTGGGGGCTA
The DNA here is from genome assembly GCF_028390025.1 of Pseudophryne corroboree. Taxonomy (NCBI): domain Eukaryota; kingdom Metazoa; phylum Chordata; class Amphibia; order Anura; family Myobatrachidae; genus Pseudophryne; species Pseudophryne corroboree. The sequence continues at coordinate 20,659,086 of NC_086446.1, read as the reverse complement.
TCCTTTCTCAGGAAGAGTCGGAGTCTCAGGAATTACATCCTTGTGCCTTCATGTCCAGGAAATTCTCCTCCGCAGAATCAAACTATGACGTCGGTAATCGAGAATTGCTGGAAGTAAAATGGGCTTTCGAGGAGTGGAGGCATTGGCTGGAGGGAGCTAGGCATACTATTACAATATTTACTGACCATAAGAACCTGCAATATGTTGAGTCAGCTAAACGGCTTAATGCTCGGCAGGCACGTTGGGCATTGTTTTTTACTCGTTTCAGGTTTATTATCACCTTCAGCCCTGGTTCCAAGAATATGAAAGCTGATGCCCTGTCACGTTGCTTTCTTCTGGTTCACAATAGCAATCCTGTTACTACCCCCATAGTTCCATCTTCAGTCATCCGGGCAGGCCTCACACAGGATTTATTTACTCAGTTAAACCAGCTTCAACAGCAGGCTCCTAGAATTACTCCTGCTGGTCATCTTTTTGTCCGTGAATTTTTGAGAGGCACTGTTTTAGCTGAGTTTCATGACAACAAAGTCTCCGGTCATCCAGGTATCACTAAGACCTTGGAGTTAGTCTTTCGCTCGGTGTGGTGGCCTAGTCTTTCTAAAGATGTAAGGGAATTTGTCCATTCCTGTCAGGTTTATGCACAGCATAAGGTCCCTCGTTCGTTGCCGATTGGGCAACTCATACCTTTAGCCGTTCATCTCAGGCCGTGGTCTCATATATCCATGGATTTCGTGGTGGACCTTCCCCTTTCAGCCGGATTTCGAGTCATTTGGGTGGTAGTGGACCGTTTTAGTAAAATGGCTCATTTCATTGCTCTTCCCCGATTACCCTCTGCTCAAGGGTTGGCAGTTTTGTTCCTCCGCCATATGTTCGGGCTCTATGGTTTGCCCACTGACATTGTCTCTGATCGGGGTCCGCAATTCATCGCACGATTCTGGAAACATTTCTGTGACTCATTGAATATGAAACTGTCTTTAACATCTGGTTATCATCCACAGTCTAACGGGCAAACCGAACGAGTCAACCAGTCATTAAAACAATATTTACGCTTGTATTCGGCCAAACTCCAGAATGATTGGTCTGAATTTCTTCCTTTAGCCGAATTTGCTTATAATAACTCTTGTCATTCTTCCACCAAGGAGTCCCCATTCTTTTCAGTCTTTGGTTTTCATCCTAGAGCCAACTCTTTTTTTCCATCATTTTCAAGTATCCTCATTGACCTTAACCTCCCATCTCAGAACAATTTGGAGAAAAGTGCACCTTGCCCTGAGAAAAGCTCCCTTCCGAGAAAATACATTTTTTGATAGGCTCTGACGTCCTTGCACTTTTAAGGTGGGAGATAAGGTGTGGTTGTCAACTCGCAACATCAAGCTCCGACAACCCTCGGCTAGATTGGGACCCAAATTTATTGGACCGTTCCTTATCATTAAGAAGGTCAACCCAGTTGCCTTTCGGCTACGCTTGCCAAGATCTCTCAGAATTGGAAATACTTTTCACTGTTCCCTTTTGAAACAGTATTTTTCTTCCAGGAGATTTCCTCGGAGGACTTCCCAGGGTAGTTCTCCGGTGGATGTTCAGGGGCAACAGGAGTTCTTGGTAGAGAAGGTTTTAGATTCAAAAGTTTCCCGGGGCCGGCTTTATTTTTTGTTTCACTGGAAAGGCTATGGTCCGGAGGAAAGGTCTTGGGTCCTGGATAAGGATCTACATGCCCCTAAACTCAAGAGATTATTCTCTCAGGAATTTCCTCAGAAACCTGGCTTTAGGGGTTCTTTAACCCCTACTCAAGGGGGTGGGGACTGTTAGGCACCACGGTCCGTGGCGCCGCTCGGTCCGTTTCCGAGCGACGACCGTGGCTGCTACACCTTACTCCTTGCCCGCCCGGCGCCTAGCAACTAGGGACTCCGTGCGTGCTGAGCCACCGGGTCCCTAGCAACTAAGAACGCTGTGCGCGCTGAGCCGCCGGGTCCCTTGCAACGCTAGGACGCCGAGCCGCCGGGTCCATAGCAACGGGGACGCCACAGGCGGACCGTGTTCCCCGTTGCAGGTATTGATTAATTAAGTGTTCACACATGTTTCTCTGGTTGTGCAGCAAGGGAGCTGCACGACATTTTTTGTAATTGGGCTCTGTGCTCTTATTGGAGGGTTCCCTGTTAAATGCCTCCTCAGTGCCTCACACAGACGCCGGTGATAGCTTCCTGCATGCTGCTCATGTTTGGTGAACGTCTGTTCCTGGTCTGCTGTGCCCGGTCCCTCCAGTTCTCTGTGTTCCTGAATCTTGGAGTTCGTCACCCGCTCCCAAGGATTTCCTCTGGTTCTCAATTACTTGTGGCACTCACTTGGTTTCGTGAGTGGCGGCCCTGCCGCGTGTTTCGGTCTAGGCCGCTTTAGTATTGTTTTCTTGTACTGGAGCATTTGCGGAGGTTTCCGCTTCCATAGTCCTCTCCGGAACTCGGCGGTGCCGTGTAGGAGAGTGGACAAGTGGAATATTTTGGTTGTTCTTTTCCCTGGTGGTAACCCGCGCATACTTTTAGTTTCAGGTTAGCCAGTAGCCCCTGGCCTTGTTGTTTCAGTTAGAGGGCCCCTTGTTATCACCCTGTCTCAGTTCACTCTTTGTCTCTCATTAAGACTTGAGGGGGCATCGGAGTTGGGCAGACGTAATCCGCCCTTCAAACGCGGCTGCCATGGGCCCAAGAAACCATAGTCTCGCAAGAGTGAACTGACAGCACGGGTAAGACAACGGAGATAGGGTGCCAGGGGCTATTCCCATTCCATTTCCCTTTCCCAGCATTACGTCCTGGTACTCAGGTCCCACCGTATAAGACCTCCCCTGACCCGAGTATCAGGATCATAACAATAATGGGGGTAATTCTGACGCTCGCTAGTGTTTTTTACATCGCTACAATTAGGTCAGAACTGAACATGCGTATGCACCGCAATGCGCAGGTGCGTTGCATGGATACAAAGCGGATCATTGCTGTGTGATGGGTTTTATGAAGAATCCATTAGCACGGCCGATCGCAAGGTGATTGACAGGAAGAAGGCGCTTGTGGGTGGCAACTGACCGTTTTCTGGGAGTGGTTGGAAAACCGCAGGCATGTCCAAGTGTTTGCAGGGCGGGTGTCTGACATCAGTTTCGGCCCCGGACAGGTTGAAGTGATCACAGCGGCTGAGTAAGTCCTGGGCAACTCACAAAGATTTTTGTACCGCTCGGCTGCACATGCGATCGCACACTTGCACAGCTAAAATACACTCCCTGGTGGGCGGCAACTATGCAAACGCACGACTGCAAGAAACAGCTAGTGATCAGGTCTGAATGACCCCAATGTCAGTGTTTGCAATTCTTCAGCCCACGGCTCTGCTCTAGACAACGCCTGGGAAAGGGGTGGACTTGGTTTATACTATTTCATATTTTGGAGGAGACCTTCTTGAAAATATTACCCTTCATCAATTGCGTGAAAAATACCCAAATCTCTCTGTCCCACTATTTGTATACTACCAAACACGTAGTTATGCTTCTAGTTTACCTTCCCCGAAATGGCGTCTACTGATGGGTGTTTCCTCAGATTCCAAGTGTTTTATATGTGCTGCACCAGACGCGGATTTGTACCATTGTATCTGGAGCTGCCCTGAGCTCAATAAATATTGGATAACAATATGTAAATACATAAAAGATGCCTATACATCTCTCCATCACTCCCACTCCGGAGTGGGCTCTTTGGGATATATACACATCCCCAGTGCAAAACAGACCATCGGTAGGGCAATAAATATAAACAATACTATCTCAATGGATCTCATCCGATACATTGACATTTTCCCTGTACTTACCTCGGGTTACATACATATTCCAAATGGATTGGCTTGATAAAGAAGCCTTAATAAAGAAAAGACTGAAGAATTATTTGATATTTGGTTGCCCCATGATAAATCGTTTTCTCCGGCAGGGTCCACAGGATAACAATGGGATATGATGGAGCGACCGCGGATTGGCACCAATCGATCAAAGCTTTCTGGCCTCCCAGGATGCAATGGGCCCGTCCATATATCCCCGCCTACTGACTCAGGCATATCAGTTTTTTGTTTGGTGCGGCAGGAGCCAGACCATGGTCAGAGGGCTGCTATTTTTTTAGCAGCCATAAGCTTTCTTCTTTTATTTTTAGAGTCCTACTAGTGTCTTATACGTGTATTAGAAAGAGTCACTCCAACAACTCTCTGCCGGGTCGTGACAATGCTTACCCACAAGTACAGTGCTGTTCCGGTGAGCATCTGTGTCGGATATACTAGCAGGTCCAGCAGACGTTACCAGGCTGTGGCCAGAACGCGGGGAGAAGGTAAGGCATCGGTTCTGCTTACCTAGATGGAATACAGACACAGCCACACTGTTTTGGGAGGAGACTACCAATCAGTAGCTGACGAGGCTGCCACCGCAGGTGCACCAGCGCTAGGCTTTATGGATCATAGGCTCCAGGAATAGCATGAGGCCATGATCCCTAGGGTTGATGTCCGCAGGGGGAGTCGGAAGCTCTCCTAGTCGCCCCTCCCCCCGGTTCATGACCAGTTTCCTCCGAGTCTCCCACCATGAACTGTTTCCACGTATCCATCCTAGACGCTGTGCATGAGGGGATCAGGTCGCAGCATAGGCGGCTCTATGACCAATGTGTCTGTGTTCGCTATAGGTTCATGGAGCGGCAGTGTACACTAGTAACGTCTGGATCCACTCAGCGTTTGCTAACGTATTGATCGATCCCGTATCCCACTCTACTGAGTACGGGTTATACACTACTACATCTCTACCTTTTTGAGTATGAATAGTTAGATAAGTGCCTATTGCATATGAGTCTGTATACATTTACTGTTCTTTCCCATTGCGTCTGAATATGTTTAAACATGATCAGTAATATGTTCTACTACATACTTAAAAATGTGTTTGTAGTTGATGATGTGCTCATATTGCTAATGTATAACGTGCAGACAAACAATTTGGAAGCTGCTCAATCATACCTGGAGATAATTATATATCAGGTGCTGGAAGGGGGAGGGGTCATAGACAGACAAACAAAGAGGAAGGGGGGTGCAAATCCCCACCCCCAAATTCCCTTCCGCACACTGAAAATTACCTGTAACCATCCCTGAATCTATCTGGTAATAAAATTCAGAGAATTTGTCACAAATGTTTGCAAACACATGTTTAAGCTGCTGGCCACTTCACGGCTTCTCTGATACAGCAGTCCTAACTACTTAATAGCAGTGCCCACATTGGGCCATGTAATTTGTCACAGTACGCCTCATGATAAAGGTCAATACTAAAACATTTCCAGACAGAGAGCTAACTTACCAGGGAGCCACCCCCAGGATCTCCCATTGGCACTACAAGGAACAGCATGCCTTCCAAATGCTGCTCCCATTCAATGCCTCATGCACAAAAGCAGACAAACAATTTGGAAGCTGCTCAATCATACCTGGAGATAATTATATATCAGGTGCTGGAAGGGGGAGGGGTCATAGACAGACAAACAAAGAGGAAGGGGGGTGCAAATCCCCACCCCCAAATTCCCTTCCGCACACTGAAAATTACCTGTAACCATCCCTGAATCTATCTGGTAATAAAATTCAGAGAATTTGTCACAAATGTTTGCAAACACATGTTTTTTCAGTGTGCGGAAGGGAATTTGGGGGTGGGGATTTGCACCCCCCTTCCTCTTTGTTTGTCTAATGTATAACGTGACTGACTGCTAGTGTGATTGCTGATTTTACTATATGTTTGTCAGTTGTTTTTTCTGATACTCAATGCTGGTGCATGGGTAGGGTCAGACTATGTCACTTTAGAAAGTTTAAAGTGATTACAGTCACAAATTGTGTAGTACACTGTGAAAGCGCTGATTATTTATCATGTCTAAGAGCGGCAAAGGAGATGAAGGTACACTCACAGCAACACCAACACTCATATCATGTTTGTCTTGCAAAACTGTATTATCCTCTCAGGATCTGGTTCAGGATGGTTTGTGTACAAATTGTTTTAGTTTTCAGCAAAATACAAGGCAGATCCCTGTACAATGTCAGGTACAGATGGATCCACCTTGGTCTGTGTTTGCACAGACCTTGTCCAGTATAGCTGAATGGATAATTTATACAGCTTCTGTAGCAGGAATGGGTTACACTATTAACCCTTACATGCAGCTACTTACCTATGGTATATCATTTCCCCAAGAAGCTTTTCAAATGAAACAAGCTGATAAACCAATGGTAAGTAAATCTTCACCTTCACAGGCTACACATGAGGATTCATCGGAAGATGAAAGCTCAATTAATTCTACTCTGGCATATGAAGAGGAAGAAGAAGGTCTCAGCTCAGTGGATATAGCCAAGTTAATTAGAGCAATGAAAGCCATTCTATCCTTAGAGGATTCAGCAGAGCCTGTGTTAAAAAACCAAGGCACCTGTGTTTAAACATCCCAAGACAGTTAAGACTGAGTATCCAGCAGAGGCGTCGGAACTGGGGGGGCAAGGGGGCAGCTCGCCCCCCCCCAAACATAGAGAGGCGCCGATCATTTACAGGAGGAGCGATGTGCGGTCAGGTGAAAGACTGCACATAACATCCTCCGCTCAGCGCTACCCGCCCCGCAAGGTCTGCAAAGCAGGGAGGCGCTGTCCCTGCTCTGCTACCTCGCTGATATGCAGTGTTGCTGCCTGAGCTGTCACACTGACAGCGCGCTGGCAGCATGAGCAGAAGCTCTTCACATTCTGGTCTCCTCCCCGCTGCACCAGCCAAAACAGTCAGGCAGCAGTGTCGCCCCTCCCTCCAGTCCTCCCTCCCCTCCCCACTGAAGACACAGCAGTCTTCAGCATCACTCACCCCTCCCCTGCTATCAGCGGTGGGTTCACGTACGGGACAGCAATGCACAGACAGGAAGTCATGTGATGTACACCTGACTGGAGGAGCCAGCAGCCACATGATGAGGAGCAGCCCTGTTAGTGCACTATCAGCCAGCCACACAGAGGTACAAAGACTCTGCAGAGGCTCAGGTACTGTAGTGCTGCCTCAGATAATTAAGGGGAGAGAGGGGAGGAGAGAAACTTATCACATTAATGTGTGTTGGGGAGGGGGGGTCATAATGATGTGTGCTGGGGAGGGGGGTCATAATAATGTGTGCTGGGGAGGGGGGGGGGTCATAATGATGTGTGCTGGGGAGGGGGGTCATAATAATGTGTGCTGGGCAGGGGGGGTCATAATGATGTGTGCTGGGGAGGGGGGTCATAATAATGTGTGCTGGGGAGGGGGGGGTCATAATGATGTGTGCTGGGGAGGGGGGTCATAATAATGTGTGCTGGGGAGGGGGGGTCATAATGATGTGTGCTGGGGAGGGGGTCATAATAATGTGTGCTGGGGAGGGGGGGGTCATAATGATGTGTGCTGGGGAGGGGGGTCATAATAATGTGTGCTGGGGAGGGGGGGGTCATAATGATGTGTGCTGGGGAGGGGGGTCATAATAATGTGTGCTGGGGAGGGTGGGGGGTCATAATAATGTGTGCTGGGGAGGGGGGGGGGTCATAATAATGTGTGCTGAGGAGGGGGGTCATAATAATGTGTGCTGGGGAGGTGGGGGGGTCATAATAATGTGTGCTGGGGAGGGGGGTCATAATAATGTGTGTTGGGGAGGGGGGGTCATAATGATGTGTGCTGGGGAGGGGGGTCATAATAATGTGTGCTGGGGAAAGGGGGTGTTATAATAATGTGTGCTCGAGAGGGGGGTCATAATAATGTGTGCTGGGGAGGAGAGGGGGTGTCATAATGTGTGCTGGGGAGGAGGGTAGTGTGATATTAATGTGTGCTGGGGAGGGGGGGTAGTGTCATATTAATGTGTTCTGGGGAGGGGGGGTAGTGTGATATTAATGTGTGCGATGGAGGGGGATAGTGTCATATAAATTTGTGTTGGGGAGGGGGTAGTGTCATATTAATGTGTGCTAGGGAGGAGGGTTGTGTCATATTAATGCGTGCCGGGGAGGGGGGGTCACATTGCTAATTGCTAATGAACAAAAGAAACTGGGTCACCGCGCATATGTAATATGCATATGTAACAGAAACCTAATGCATCATCTTTCTATTCCACGGAACCTTCCAACAACAATTAACCAATAGAAAAAAAGGAGTACTAGAAAATTGCGCAATCATCTCTTACCACACGTTCTCACTTATTAAAATGCATAGAAAAAACATGTAATCACTCTTGTAAATATGTTGTAATTTCCTCATATTGTCTGTAAGGTCATAGGATATTGCCAATATAGGGGGTCATTCCGACCTGATGGCACACTGCAGTTTTTCGCAGCGCAGCGTTCAGGTCACTACTGCACATGTGTATACACCGCATGCGCAGGTGCTTTGTACGGGTACAAAGAGGATCGTTGCTGAGCGATGGATTTAACAAAGATTCCATTCGCACAGCCAATTGCAAGGAGATTGACAGGAAGAAGGTGTTTGTGGGTGGCAACTGACCATTTTCTGGGAGTGGTAGGGAAAACGCAGGAGTGTCCAAGCGTTTGCAGGGCGGGTGTCTGACGTAAATTCCAGGACCAGACAGACTGAAGTGATCGCAGCGGCTGAGTAAGTTTTGACCTACTCAGAAACTGCATAAAATGTGTTTGCAGAGCTCGGCTGCACAGTCGTTCGCACACTTGCAAAGCGAAAATACACTTACCTGTGGGCGGCGACTATGCGTTTGCACGGCTGCTATAAACAGCTAGCGAGCAATCAACTCGGAATGACCCCCATAGAGAGATCCTTCAATCCCTTATGTTGTGCAATTCATAAGGTGAATTCCCATTTCCACAAAATATAGTGATTCTCGTAAAAGAGAAAGAAGGACCAGCAGTGTAGATAACTCAAGATAATTGGCTCCAGTGTCTGAATGCGCTTTGTGTTCCAGCGTGCGGTGCACCTATGTGCGCATAACTGGAAGTTAAGTCTTTCCAGGTTCCTTATCATACCAATGGAAAGACTTGACTTCCGGTTATACGCACATAGGTGGAACGCATGCGGGAACGCAAAACGCATTCAGACACCAGAGGCGATCGGACATTCTGCATTGCTGAACACTTTATAATGTTTAAGTGTGGGCACCTGCTCCTCATTAGAAAAGGTATAAAACCTCGATCAATGTCACTAGCCACCAGACGCTTCTGAGGAAGAACCGCAAGGTTTGAAACGCATTAAGCGTGAGTGGCTTCTAACACTGACCAACTGAGTTATACTACCCTGAGCTTGGATACCACGTTTGGGTTGCTGGAGTGTCCGGGTTCCTTTTTTTCCTACCGATTACCATTAGGTCCAGTTGGGTTATGAGATGAACCATCGCCAGGCGGGTGTTTTTTACATGCTTGTGTATAATATATGAAATGTGAGTGCTATGTACATTAAATTTGTCCAATTACCTTTTAGTTATCTGCACTGCTGGTCTTTTTTTTCCTGTTGTGGAAACTTGTGGAAACCGGAATTCACCTTATGAATTGCAAAACTCATTTTATGGACATTTAAGGATCTCTTTATATTGGCAATATCCTATGAACTTACAGACAATGGGGGTCATTCCGACCCAACCGCACGCTGAGCTTCTTTGCAGCTGTGCGATCGGGTCGGAAATGCGCCTTCAACAAAGAAAGCTGTCTCAGCGGTGACCGCAAGAAGAATGACAGGAGGAAGGCAGATCCATCAACGCACCATTTTCGGGGCGTGGAGAGCCGAACGCAGGTGTGTCAAGGCATTTGGAGGGCGGATGTCTGACGTCAATTCCGGGTCCTGCAACGCTTAAGTGATCACACAGGGTAAGTTAGTCTTACCCTAGTCTAGTTCTGCACAAAACTTTTCTTGCATAGCAGGGCTGCTCAAGCAATCGCAGCCTTGCTATGCAAAAATCCACTCCCCCCATAGGCGGTGTCTACTTGATCGCACGGGCAGCAAAAAGTTGCAGCATGCGATCAGGTCAGACGTTCCGCTAGACATTCACGGCGCGCTGTGAGGAAGTCTGCCGGCAGACATCACCATCTCCCCCAGAGAAGGACGATCACCATCAAGGGACATCCGGGCATTCGGAACGCACCACGGAGGAGGTAAGGAATTCATCCCCACCCCACTCTATACGGAGCAGCTATACGGGTACAGTATACCCACACATACCAATTGCCACACAGGACTTTTGCCTAATTAAGGACGCGGTTTATACATGGGCTAATCCCACACATTGGGTAATCTAGGGACATCACCTAAGCGGTTCAGTAAAGCTTTACCTATTACAATGGCAGATGGGAGTAAGACGCAGCATAGCGCTTCACACTGCCATTCACATAGGTTGTTTCAATATGTTTGTGCTCTGTCTTTGTCTCTGATAATATATGTTTGTTTGTCAAGTGTACCGGTACTAGGATTGTACACTATCATTCATATTCCCTATATACTTATATAGGAACCACCCATTCATATATCACTTCCATAGCCCCCCATGGCCATTCCAGTAGAATGGGCACATGCTACGGGTACATGAGTACTTTATATTTTATTCCTGTTTGGTAGTGCGCAGGGAGCAACCACCAATTTTTTCCTCCCTCTAACTCCCCTGTCAGCATCCCTGCCCTCACCCTCCCTCTAACTCCACTGTCAGAGCACCCGCCCTCACCCTACCTGTAACTCCCCTCCCCCCAGTGCCCCTTCCCTCACCCTCCCTGTAACTCCCCCCTCCGTGCTCCTCACACTCCTTCTAGCTCCCTTTAAGCATCCCTGCCCTCAGCCTCTCTGTAACTCCCCCTCAGCATTTCTGCCCTCAGCCTCTCTGTAACTCCCCCTCAGCATTCCTGCCCTCGCCCTCCCTGTAACTCCCCCTCAGCATTCCTGCCCTCGCCCTCCCTGTAACTCCCCCTCAGCATCCCTGCCCTCACCCTCCCTGTAACTCCCACGGCCACTACAATCAGTCACCTCGACGCCAGCACTGCACTGGTCACTGCTAGTGGTTGATCTACTCTCCCCGCTACATGGGGCATATGGTGGGAAACTAGAGGGATATGGGAGAACTGAAGTGACATCATACAATCAGACATTCTGGTCTCTAATTACAGATGTTGCCATGATGCATATGCATGGGCATATGCATCGCAGTAAGGTGCAGCGTACGCTGTGCTGCAACTAATCACAGCTGGTGATTGCACCATTGAAGACTATGGCGTGCAACCCATAGATGCGGGAACACTAGCCACGGCATCCATGTCGTTATGATGAGCGTGGTTACATCTGTACATGAGGCAGCCAAAAAAATTGTATGCTTTTCTGGGTGTGGGAATTTAGTGTGGATCTGGCCTTCTCAATGTATTTTATATGGATCTGGCCTTTAGCGATTAAGCAATGTAGGGGCGCCAAAATGAGATTATATCTTGCCCTCCCAACCTAAAAACGTTCTGACGCCCCTGGTTTCCAGGGTCAGATCAGCTGACGGAAATCATGGAAGAGGCTTGGGCTGCGCCCAATAAGAAATTTAGGATTCCAAAAAAATGGGATTCCAATTATCCTAAAGTAGATGCACACGTGATTCGATTAGTGTGAAAGTCTATATTGCCTTTGCCTTCAACATCATTAAATTATGTCATGGATAGGAGGGTGGATGGTTTTCTAAAAACCCTATTTTCCCTGTCCGGGGCAGTCATAAGGCCAGCCATGGCTACAGCTTGGATGGCAAAGGCAGTGGCTGCCTGGGCTGATACATTTGAGGGGGGTTTTCAGTAGCTTCTAGAGAGCAGAAATCCCATATAGCTCATATAAAACAGGCTGCAATGTTCTTGGAAGAAGCAGCATTAGATATGGGTACTATCACCTCCAGGCCATCAGCTTCAACAATAGCTGCTCGCAGAGCACTTTGGTAACGTATGTGGAAAGCGGATTCAGAATCTAAGAAGGTTTTGGAATCTTTGCCTTTTTCTGGAAATGTTCTTTTTGGTAAAGAATTGCCAGATATTCTGGAGTCAGAAGCAGACTCCAAAAAGGTCAAGTTCCCTTCCACATACAGCTACAAACCTAAAGTTCTGGTTTTCCGTCCCTTTCGGTCTCAAGGAAAAGTTAAGGGAAAAAGTGATCGCAAGCCCCAATACAGTCTGGTAAGACTAAAAACATTGGGCTAACAGAGGGCCGGCTTCCAAATCAGAAAATATTCCATCAGCCTGATGGTGCGGGCCTCCACCTGGGGGACCCCAGGGTAGGGGGTTGACTTCTTCAGTTTGCACAGATGCCTGGGTGCAGGAAGCGGTATCTCTAGGTTATGCTTTTCCCTTCAAGAATGTCACGCTCGGCTGGAAATGAGAATCCGGCAACTGAGGTTTGCCTGAGGAAGCAGACACTGGCGAGGGAAGAAGACGAGGTGGAGGCTACCGAGATATGAGAGTCACTGAAAATAATGAACTGCGGGTGATAATCTGTGACTTGGAAAACTGAAGACTGTGAGCTGTGGCTTGAATAACAAGGCTGAGGAGCACTGAAGATGAAGGACTGTGAATGGTGAGCTGTGGCTTGGATAATGAGGCTGAAGAACACTTGAAGATAATGAACTGTGGTTTGAAAGACGAGGATGAAGTACACTGAAGAAGGACTGTGAACGGTGAGCTGTGGCTTGGATAATGAGGCTGAAGAGCATGGTAACTGTCGACGACCAAGATCCTTGAAGAAACAAGATTACTGAGTACGCCCCTCTCAGATGGTATCAGGTTAGAGACGGCGGGACTGCTGCAATCAGAAGGACTGAGGCAGTGCAAAGCTGGAGAGTAACCAAGGTACCAAAGTAACCTGGGAGCACAGGGCTGGAGATCCTACACCTAAGTAACTTGAAGCACTGGCACTCATAACCTGAACCAGCTCCCTTTTAAGAGGAGAGATCTCCCTATATTGGCAGGACAGAATGAGCCTGTTCAATAGGTACAAGCTTTGGTCTCCAACATGGCCGCTCTTGTGCAGCAGACATATTTTAGTGTTTACCACCAGAACTCCCCCTGGCCTATCCGGATGCGCTCCCTAGTGCCAGCAAGCCCGCTGCAGCAGCCTCCGGCTACTACCAGCGGACCCGCCAGCATCTCCGCACATGGACCCATCGCAGCAGCCCAGCACCGCCACTGCCCGCCAAACACCTGAGCGGTAACCGCCATGGCTCTGATCGTACGGTAAGGATCCGTGACAGTACCCCCCCCTTTGTTGGTGGACTCCGGACACCTTCGTGGTTTGATTGGATACCTGGCATGAAAGGCTTGAATTAGTCTTGGAGCGTGGACATCCTCTGCAGATACCCAAGACCTCTGCTTGGGTCCATATCCTTTCCAGTCAATAAGATATTGGAGACTATCATACCGCTTCCGAGAGTCGACCTGGTGAATTTCAAATTCATCTTCTTGAGCAGACTGGATTTTAGGAGTCTTAGGCAAAGCAGCCTGAAATCGCTTGAGAACTAGAGGTTTCAAGAGAGAAATATGGAAAGTGTTCGGAATTTTCAAAAGGGGAGGTAGTTTTACCTTGTAAGCTACTGAGTTTAAGACCCTTTCAATCATGCTCATCTCCCTACTCCGGCTAATGTCTCTGCATACTCTACACGTAAGGTAGGTCCTTCATGGGCAGCACAATAGGGTGCTTCAGCAGAACAGATTGGTAAGGCAGCCACATAGTGTTATGCACACCAGTGCCTGCAGGAATGTACTGGTGTCTGAACTGTTATGCACACCAGTGCCTGCAGGAATGTACTGGTGTCTGAACTGTTATGCACACCAGTGCCTGCAGGAATGTACTGGTGTCTGAACGGATAGGGATGCAAAACAAATGAACTCACAGACAGACTGGGGAATATGTCATTATGTACACAGAAGGTGATAGGGTAACAAAATAAACACAAAGTGAACAGAGAAGCCCAGAGGCTAAGAAACTGGGTGTCTCCCTAGTATTAGGAATGCTCAGATGGAAAAAGCAAGATGTTGTGTTTTAATACGTAGAGAACCCGAAATGCTGTTGCTAAGGGCAACAGCAAAACCCTAAAGGGTTACCAACGGGTGTGGCAGTAAACTCCTTGGTCAGAGATGGAATGATAGACACAAGGAGAGTCTCCACAATCCTAATCCTCACTTGCAGTGCACAGGTTCAGCTTACTGCCACTAAACTGACACCAGAACACCTTGCACAGTGAGACAGGATTTAGGCAGGCAAGTCTGAGAATACAGCCGTAAACTTGCTAAGTTCACAGAGTAGCAAAAGAACCCCAGCAAGTTAAACGACTGACTCCAGTCTTACTGCTAGGTCTGGATTGGCAGAGTGTAGTACCAAATCCCAAGGCCTATTTGCAGTAAGCAACAACAAATACAAAGCTACACAGTACTGGCTAACTTTCAGGAACTAACTAACCAACAAAGATTCAGCAGCATCTGCTTAACCTGAGAAGAGGCCTTATATAGCAGGTGCTGTCCACGCCCCACTCAGACCTCACAGACTGTGAGCACAAAAACCAGCACCGGATCCCCTGCCGTGCACAGAGCCTGTAACCACTGCACAGCAAAAGACCCGAACCGGAGTATCAGCTGCGCTCAGGTTACTCCGCTAGCACTTGTCTCCCGGTTGCCATGACGACGTGGCAGCACAGGGCAGGAGACCCTAACACATAGGTCTTCCATTTACACTATCATTAGACATTATGCCATGGATACTTTTGCCTCTCATAATGCTAAATTCGGGTGAAAGGTCTTCATGTCTAAACAGGAGCGTCCCCGCCACATAAACTGGCTTTGGGAATCCCAATGTTATCCTGTGGATAACCTGTATACCCAGCCAGAGAAATGTACCGTTATGGTAACAGCTTACCGTTGATAACGGGATTTCTCTTATGTCCACAGGTATCCACAGGGGTCCCTCCCTGATGCACCTGATTTGAGGATCTTGACAATCTCTAAACCTCTTCTTTCTTGTATGGAAGGGCGTGCATGTGTGTTCTTATTGCCTGAACAGGGTACTACCTGATGCTCCTGCCTAAATTGCTGTGGAAAGAACTGATTTGACTGAGTCAGTGGGCAGCATATATGGAGAAGCCCCGATGCATCCTGGGAGGCCAGAAAGCTCATGACCGATTGGTGCCAATTCCGCTGTCGCTCCGGCATATCCCAATGTTATCCTGTGGATACCTGTGGACATAAGAGAAATTCCATTATCAATGGTAAGTTCTTACCATAACGGTAAATTTTTAATTGTTTGTAGAGTTAAACCGGTTTGTGAGAAATATTTGTAGGAAACATTTCTTTGATAGTACTAAAAAGGCCCTTAGCTCAGAGACAACAGCTGTATTGGACCAACATGATCAATCATGTCTAGACATCCTAAATTAATTATTATTGGAAAATATTGATCTAGACAATCACGCTATAGCTGAGCTTCCTATTTTCGATGTGAATAATGTGGAGCCTGTACAGTTTAAGAACAAATCTCAATTTTATCCAGTACAACACAAAACTAGTGCCATAGCCACTTTCTACAATAAGACTTTGGAGGAATGTCACCAATTGTGCGATACAAAAATTCATCCCTGTCACTTTAACTTAACCTCCAATGAGCGGAATAATCTTAAAGAACTGTCTAATGATTCCTCCCTTACAATTAAACCAGCAGATAAGGTGGGGGAAGGGGGGGGGGGCAGTGATACAAGATACCTCTGATTATATCAAAGAGGCTAAACGTCAATTATCAAATGTTCTGTTTTATAATCAATTAGACACGGACCCGACTAGGACCTTTAAAAAAAAAAAAAAAAAAAAATATATATATATATATATATATATATATATATATACAGTAGAACTCCAAAGGATTTGGAAGGTGCACTCGCACTGATAAAGGGATAGCCGATACTTCTTCTTAAAATCACCACAACTTTTTATTGTCGACATTTCGGTCTGATGACAGGCCTTTCTCAAGACAGGTGATGTATCATCCTCATCATTTCATCATCATAGACAAAAAGTACATAATCTGCAAATACACAGTAATACACAGTCACAGACTATATGCCTCACCGGCCCCTACGGGCACCCGACAGTGACAATAATGGACCCGTCACCAGAAAACACCTATTTAAAAGTGTGCCTAAGGGATGTGACCATCCTAATTCAATTACCTGGGATACAAAGAAGAATCCCCACCGGGCGTCTCCTATATCAGGACACTCATAGGTAGTCAAATACTGAAAATATGCAGAGCTACTTCCATCTGTTTAAATAAATAAACAATTTTATCAAAAATCTATTAGTCTCTACCATCTCTAGATTTTTGATAAAATTGTTTATTTATTTAAACAGATGGAAGTAGCTCTGCATATTTTCAGTATTTGACTACCTATGAGTGTCCTGATATAGGAGACGCCCGATGGGGATTCTTCTTTGTATCCCAGGTAATTGAATTAGGATGGTCACATCCCTTAGGCACACTTTTAAATAGGTGTTTTCTGGTGACGGGTCCATTATTGTCACTGTCGGGTGCCCGTAGGGGCCGGTGAGGCATATAGTCTGTGACTGTGTATTACTGTGTATTTGCAGATTATGTACTTTTTGTCTATGATGATGAAATGATGAGGATGATACATCACCTGTCTTGAGAAAGGCCTGTCATCAGACACGTCGACAATAAAAAGTTGTGGTGATTTTAAGAAGAAGTATCGGCTATCCCTTTATCAGTGCGAGTGCACCTTCCAAATCCTTTGGAGTTCTACTGTATGTGTGTGGACCGAATCGGTCCATTGGGAGCACCCACTATCTGATTAACTTTTTTTTGATGAGAGTGCAGGATTACCGCTTTCTATATATATATATATATATATATTTTGAAAACAGCTCAGGAAAAAGGTCCATTACTGGGGATGAATTTGACTTCCTCTACCCCCTCCACCCTATCACTCCTATTTATTACCACCTCGCCAAAATCCATAAAACACTACACGAACCCCCGGGGGTCCTATTATTTCTGGGATTGAGGGCCTTACATCTAATTTATCCTTTTTTGATGATCACTATTTACAACCCTGCACCACATTTGAGGTCCCATATCCATGATACCACCGATTTTTATCAAACGGGTGGAGGACCACAAATGGGCTCCAGGATATAGATTTGTGACTTGTGATGTCCAAGCTTTATATACGAATATCCCACATGATAAAGGGGTAGAGTCTGTGGACATCTCATTAAGGAAAGTTTATTTTGACACTATTTTGATTTTTTTTTTTTATTTGATCAGGGTTATTATTTACAAGTCCTTGGTATGGCGATGAGGACCAGGTTTGCACCGAGCTTTGCAAACATCTATATGGGCGATTTTAAACAATCCCACATACGGGATGGCCCATTCTCGGCGTACCTGGTCCTCTATGGTCACTATATCGACGACCTGTTTTGTATTTGGAATGGTAACACCACCTCTATCACTAATTTTGTTTATTATTTAAACACTAATGATTATGGTTTGTCCTTCACGTGCACACACAATTCTTCACAGATTAATTTTTTAGATGTAATGGTGGAGGTGGTAGAGGATAGTCTTATTGTTTCATCATATAAAAAAGCAGAAGTTGTGTGTAGTTATATACCCTATACAAGTAATCACAAGAAAAACTGGCTAAATAAGGTACCTAAGAGCCAGTTGTCTAGAATTAGACGGAATTGCACAGTGGATTCCAAGTTTGAAGAACAGGCGGAGGGACTTATAAATTCTGTTCGAGAATGGGAATACCCTTGTCAGGAATCGACTCACCACAGCTACATCCATCCGTCGGTGCGGACTCCGTCCGGGGTCCCTACGCTCTGCTGTCACCCGTCTCCCTGTCACCAGATGTCATCCTGGGCCTGGGAACGCTCCTGTTGTCATGGCGGGCCGCGGCATGGGCGCCGCCATGACAGTCTCTCTCAGCCTGAATGCGGCGGCCAATCCGGAGCTTGGCCGCACCTCCTTGTTTCACCTCAGGCAATACCCGAACACCAGGGGGTATATCAGAAGCTGCAGGGTGAGCCTGATGTTGTCCTGAACTTTGTGTCACTCCTGCGACTCATGTGCCTGGATCCTCCGTGCTCCTGGTTATCTTCCTGGATCCTCCGTGTTCCTGGTTACCTTCCTGTTCCTCTGTGTTCCTGGTTACCTCTCTGCATCTCCATGGAACTACAAGCATCAGCAATCCTTGTGTTACTATCTGGCTCCATACCTTTCTACAGCTTCAGTGTGCTTCAGCCCTCAGCAGTAGAGACTCTCTCCAGGTGCATTTCATCACCTCACCTGTGAGCAGCTTGCTAGCTGCCTGTGCTTCATCATCTGCACTGTGAACTTTCACCAGAGTCTCCTGCATCTGCTACCAGGTTTGCTACATATATATTTCCATCTCTGCTGGCTCCACGTTTTAAATAACTCCGGTACCCATACCAGTGAACTCATTCATAACATTGTCATAATTCATTCTGCCATAGACTTTCAGCTTCCACACTGCACTAATATCATTTGCATTCCTTATTGTTTATTTCTGCTGCCTTACTGTGTGAATTTTTATGTTTAATAAAACATCATTGCGCCCATGCGCAGAAACATAATCCAGCCTCCTCACTTCTTCCCTCCTACCTCCACTGACCCACTAGCGCCCCCTCCGGGGACACAAGTAAAACCGAACCTGACAGTAAGTTCAGGACCGATGGACTCGGACGGTGGTCAGAACGTGGGGTCAGGGGCCTTACAAAATCTGGTCTCCCGCTTGGATGGACAAGAGGCTGCGCAGCAGCAGATGTTCCAGTTCCTGCAAGGAATGTCCTCCCGGATTGATACACTACAGCAATCCCTGCCTAGTGTACTTGCTTCTTCAGTTCCAGTTACCCCAGCACCTGCAAGTGCTGTGAGTTCTTCTTCATCGGTTGCATCAGATCCAGTGTCACGCTTGCACCTGCCTGTGCCCAGCAAATATGATGGCAGTCCGAAGTTATGTCGCGGGTTCCTTAACCAATGTGAAATCCAGTTTGAATTATTATCACACAGTTTCCATACGCCAAGATCCAAGGTTGCCTACATTATATCATTGCTCTCTGGTTCTGCCTTGAGTTGGGTGTCTCCTCTGTGGGAACGTGCTGATCCTCTGATGAACAACTACGCTGATTTTGTGTCAACCTTCAGACGCATCTTTGACGAACCAGGTCGTGCGACATCAGCCTCTGCAGATCTTATTCAGCTTCGTCAAGGTACCCGGAGTATGGGCCAATATGTCATCCAGTTCCAGACGTTAGCCGCAGAGATTCAGTGGAATAATCAAGCCCTGGTAGCAGCCTTCTGGCATGGACTTTCGGATCGGATCAAGGATGAACTGGCAACCCGTGATATCCCTGAGCAATTGTCTGAACTCATTTCTCTGTGCATCAAGTTGGACTCTCGCATTCGCGAACGCAACAGTGAGCGTGCTCGTAGTGAGTCTCGCAAGCCAAGAATGGTACCTTCAGTACAATTTCAGCCTCCACCTTCTGATGAGCCTATGCAAATGAATAGGTCCCGCTTAATTCCTGAGGAGCGGTCAAGAAGACTCCGTGAGAGACTGTGTCTTTATTGTGCGGCTACAGGTCACCAAATCAATTCTTGTACAGTGCGTTCGGGAAATGCCAGATCCTGACTTGTAAAGGAGGAGTCAGGTTGGGATCTTCAAGACAAGCTCCTTCTAACCAAGACCTTGTTCTTCCTGTGACTTTAGAGACGACGGTTGGACTCCAATCTGCAACTGCGTTAGTGGACTGTGGAGCCGCGGGAAACTTTATCACTCAAGCTGCGGTGGATAAGTTTCATTTGCCTGTCTGCAAACTTTCACATCCAGTCTACATCACTGCAGTGGATGGTAGCCGAATTTCCAAGGGGCATATCTCTCACCAAACCAGGCCAGTGGTACTGGGAGTCGGGTTCCTGCATTCTGAGTTAATAAAGTTTTTAGTTATTCCTCGGGCAACCCAGGAGATCGTGTTGGGAATGCCCTGGCTCCAACTACATAATCCGCAGATTGATTGGTCTACTTTACAACTCACTTCCTGGGGTTCACATTGCCGTCAGTCCTGCCTAGCCCAAGTTTATCCTATAAAGTCTTCTGAAGTCAAAACCCAGTCAAGTCTTCCTGTGGCTTACCAAGATTTCTCTGACGTCTTCAGTGAAAAGGCCGCTGATGTTCTGCCGCCCCATAAAGAGTGGGATTGCCCCATTGACCTTATTCCCGGCAAGAAACGACCTAGGGGGCGAACTTATCCGTTATCCGTTCCTGAAACTGAGGTGATGAGCGAATATATCAGAGAGAACTTACAGAAAGGATTCATCCGCCCTTCATTTTCACCCGCTGGTGCGGGCTTCTTCTTTGTCAAAAAGAAGGATGGAGGATTACGTCCATGTATCGACTACCGGGGTCTCAATGACATTACCATCAAAAATAGCTACCCATTGCCCCTCATCACTGAATTGTTTGATAGAGTCAAGGGAGCCCGCATCTTCACCAAGTTAGATCTCCGCGGTGCCTACAATCTCATCAGAATCCGTAGTGGTGACGAATGGAAGACAGCCTTTAACACTCGAGATGGTCATTACGAGTACCTGGTAATGCCATTCGGGTTGAGTAATGCCCCAGCAGTGTTCCAGCACTTCGTTAACGAAATCTTCCGTGACGGTCTGTATAAGTATCTCGTAGTTTATCTGGATGATATCCTCATCTTCTCCCAAGATCTCTCTTCTCATCGTTTACAAGTCTGTGAGGTCCTCCGACATCTTCGTGAGAACCGTCTCTACGGCAAGTTGTCCAAGTGTACTTTTGAAGTCTCTTCCATACCCTTCCTGTGGTATATAATTTCCGGATCGGATCTCCAGATGGACCAGACAAAGTTGGAAGCTATTGCCAATTGGTCCATTCCGAACACTCTCAAGTCCATTCAGCGATTCCTGGTATTCGCTAATTATTATAGGAAGTTCATCCGAGGATTCTCCACTCTCATTGCTCCTATTACCAGCTTAACTCGGAAGGGGGCAGATCATTCTAACTGGTCAGAAGAGGCCTTAGCTGCATTCCAAAAAATCAAGCTGGCTTTTATGTCTGCCCCAGTTCTGTCTCAGCCAGATGTTGACAAGCCATTCGAGTTGGAAGTGGATGCTTCCACAGTAGGAGTTGGAGCTGTTCTCTCTCAGAAGGGAACTGATGGGAAGATTCACCCTTGTGGATTTTATTCTCAAAAATTTCTCCCTGCAGAAGCCAACTATTCCATTGGTGATCAAGAGCTACTGGCGATCAAGCTGGCCCTTGAGGAATGGAGGTATCTCCTAGAAGGGGCCAAATTTCCGTTCAAGATCTATACGGATCATAAAAATCTGCTTTACTTAAAGGCAGCCCAGTGTCTTAATGCTCGCCAGTCCCGGTGGGCTATGTTCTTCTCTCGTTTTAACTTTAAGCTTCATTTCCGCCCAGGTTCTCAGAATATCAAAGCAGACGCTTTGTCCCGATCTATGGAGTCCGAAGAAAAGAAGTCCGATCCAGTTCCGCATTCCATCCTGAATCCAGTTGTATTTGCTTCATCTCAAGTTTCTCCTGCTCCACCTCCTGGTAAGACCTTTGTTTCCCCAGAACTTCGTCCCAAGTTACTGTCTTGGGCTCATCAGTCCAAATTCACTGGGCATCCTGGTGTCCTAAAGACCTTCAAATTCCTCTCCGAGACATACTGGTGGCCAAAGATGAAAGTCGACATCAAAGACTTTGTGGCATCCTGTCCTAAGTGTGCGCAGCACAAGACTCCTCGTCAGTCTCCAGCAGGTCAGTTACAACCATTATCTGTTCCCAGCCGTCCCTGGTCACACCTGTCCATGGATTTCATCTCCGACCTTCCCTCTTCTCAAGGATATAATACCATCTGGGTTGTGGTTGACAGGTTTACCAAAATGGCTCATTTTGTTCCTCTCCAGGGTCTCCCTTCTGCCCAAAACTTGCCCAAATCTTCCTCCGGGAGATTTTCCGCCTACATGGACTACCCACTGAAATTATATCCGATCGTGGAGTTCAGTTTGTGGCGAGGTTTTGGAGAGCCCTCTGTTCTGCCATGCAAGTCAGCCTCAAGTTTTCGTCAGCCTACCACCCTCAGACGAATGGGCAGAGGGAGAGGGTAAACCAAGAGTTGGAAACCTTTTTAAGACTTTATGTTTCATCTTCTCAAGATGACTGGTTGGATCTGCTCCCATGGGCCGAATTTGCCCACAACTTCCGCTACCATACTGCTACAGAAACAACTCCGTTCTTTGCTGTGTATGGACAACATCCTCGTGTTCCAGAGTTTCAAGACCTTCCTAACATTGATGTCCCTGCCGCCACTGCTGTCTTGAGTCAGTTCTCTTCAACCTGGAAAAAGATTCATGCTTCTCTCAAACAGGCTTCCAGCCGATATAAGTTCTTCGCTGACCGTAAAAGACGTGCAGTTCCTAGCCTGAAACCTGGTGACAAGGTTTGGCTTTCCACCCGGAACCTTCGTCTAAGAGTCCCATCGATGAAGTTCGCACCACGCTTCATCGGTCCCTTTCCCATCGAAAGAGTCATCAGTCCGGTGGCCTACAAACTCAAGTTGCCTCCTTCTCTACGAATTCCTAATGCCTTTCATGTCTCTCTCCTCTGACCGTTAGTCCTGAATCGCTTCCAAAGAGCTCTTCCAGTCGGTCCCAGAGTGTGAACTCAGCGGGGCGTGGAGTTCGAACTAGAGAAGATTCTGGATTCTCGTTACCGGTACGGTCATCTGCAGTACCTCATCGACTGGTCCGGTTATGGTCCTTAGGAGAGAAGTTGGGTGAATTCATCAGATGTCCATGCTCCAAGTTTGGTCCGTGTCTTCCACAGAACTCATCCTTCCAAGCCACGTGGGTGTTCGGTGCCCACCCATAAAGGAGGGGGTACTGTCAGGAATCGACTCACCACAGCTACATCCATCCATCGGTGCGGACTCCGTCCGGGGTCCCTACGCTCTGCTGTCACCCGTCTCCCTGTCGCCATATGTCATCCTGGGCCTGGGAACACTCCTGTTGTCAGCGCCGCGTTCCCGCCGGGCCGCGGCATGGGTGCCGCCATGACAGTCTCTCTCAGCCTGAATGCGGCGGCCAATCCGGAGCTTGGCCGCACCTCCTTGTTTCACCTCAGCCAATACCCGAACACCAGGGAGTATATCAGAAGCTGCAGGGTGAGCCTGAGGTTATCCTGAACTTTGTGTCACTCCTGCGACTCATGTGCCTGGATCCTCCGTGCTCCTGGTTATCTTCCTGGATCCTCCGTGTTCCTGGTTACCTTCCTGTTCCTCTGTGTTCCTGGTTACCTCTCTGCATCTCCGTGGAACTGCAAACATCAGCAATCCTTGTGTTACTATCTGGCTCCATACCTTTCTACAGCTTCAGTGTGCTTCAGCCCTCAGCAGTAGAGACTCTCTCCAGGTGCATTTCATCACCTCACCTGTCAGCAGCTTGCTAGCTGCCTGTGCTTCATCATCTGCACTGTGAACTTTCGCCAGAGTCTCCTGCATCTGCTACCAGGTTTGCTACATGTGTATTTCCATCTCTGCTGGCTCCACGTTTTAAAGAACTCCGGTACCCATACCAGTGAACTCATTCATAACTAGGGATGTGCACCTGAAATTTTTCGGGTTTTGTGTTTTGGGTTCGGTTCCGTGGCCGTGTTTTGGGTTCGAACGCGTTTTGGCAAAACCTCCACCGAATTTTTTTTGTCAGATTCGGGTGTGTTTTGGATTCGGGTGTTTTTTTTCAAAAAACCCTAAAAAACAGCTTAAATCATAGAATTTGCGGGTCATTTTGATCCCATAGTATTATTAACCTCAATAACCATAATTTACACTAATTTTCAGTCTATTCTGAACACCTCACACCTCGCAATATTATTTTTAGTCCTAAAATTTGCACCGAGGTCGCTGGATGGCTAAGCTATGCGACACAAGTGGCCGACACAAACACCTGGCCCATCTAGGAGTGGCACTGCAGTGTGTTAGGCGCCGGGGTCCGCTCGTCGGTGCGGCCCGGCGCCTAGCAACCAGGGACGCCGTGCGCGTACAGCCGCCGGCTCCCTGGCAACGCTAGACGCCGGGCGCACGGAGCCGCTCTGACCTTAGCAACGGGGACGCCACGTTCAGCCGCATTCCCCGTTGCTGGGTCTGTCTTAATCATGTTATGGTGTGCTGGCCGTGCAGCATGCAAGCTGCACGGCATTTCCTGAGATTGCCCTGTCTGGATCTTGATTGGAGGGTTCCTGAATAAAGGCACCCTCAGGACTTCTTACAGACGCCGGTGATAGCTTCCTGTTTGCCTGTGTCTGCTACAGAGAGTTTCCAGTCCTGCTCAATCCGGTTGTTCCTGTCCTCAGAGATCCTGTACTCGGAAGTTTGTCATCTATTCCTGGAGTCTGACCGAGCACCTTTAACATCCTGTGGTGTTCGTGAGTCGCGGCGCAGCCGTGTGTTGCGGCTTGTCCGCTTACTGTTTATTATTTAGTTTATTTGTGTTCTGGAGCTTTTGCGGAGGATTCCGCTCCCACAGATCCACTCTGGTATCCAGCGGTGCTGGATAGGAGTAACGGATCAGTGGATCTTTGGTTGTCCTTTTCCCTGGCGGCTAGTCCGCACATACCTTTGGTTTAAGTTAGTTAGCTTGTAACCCCTGGCCTGGTTGCTTAGTCAGAGGGCCCCTTGTTATCACCCTGTCTCGGATTTCCCTTTGTCTCCCATTAAGACCTGCGGGGGCATCGGGGTTGGGCAGACATAATCCGCCCTTCGAACGCGGCTGCCATGGGCTCAAGCAACCATAGTCTCGCAGGGGATTTCTGATAACACGGGCGAGACAACGGAGTTAGGGTGCCAGGGGTTACTAGGCTCTCCTGCTCCCACAACCAGTATATCTACCCAGTACTCAGACCTCTGCCATAAGATCTCCTCTGGTCTGGAGTACGGGAATCATAACATTATCACCGGCCAGACAAAAGAAAAAATTTAATTAACAGGAGTTAATTTTTTTCACTTATTCAGTTGGGAGATTTTGTCGGCCTTATGAATCCCGCCGGTGTTGGGCCAAATCCTGGCCAGCTTCTAGTTAGTCAGATTCAAGAACTTACTCAGATGGTTCAGGATCTGTCCCTCCGGGTGAGGTCACAGGAAGATCTGTTACGGACTTCCCCGAGGGTCATCCCTGAACCAAAAATGCATCTGCCTGACCGTTTTTCTGGGGATAGAAAACAGTTTTTTAATTTTAAAGAGTCTTGTAAACTTTATTTTCGTTTAAGACCAGTCTCCTCAGGTACGGAGGCTCAGCGGGTTGGAATTATTATTTCTCTGCTTCAGGGGGATCCTCAGACCTGGGCTTTTGGTTTAAAGACAGACAATCCGGCCTTATCGTCTGTAGACGCCTTTTTAAAATCCTTAGGGCTATTGTATGACGACCCTGATAGAGAGGCGTCCGCTGAGAGTCAGTTGCGTGCTCTTAGACAGGGTAGGAATCCCGCAGAGAATTATTGTACGGAGTTTCGCCGTTGGTCGAACGACTGTGGATGGAATGACCCAGCCCTACGCAGTCAGTTTCGCCTCGGCTTATCTGAATCTATAAAAGACAGTCTCCTTCAGTATCCCGCTCCTGAGACTCTCGATAAACTCATGGAGCTCTCTATTAAGATAGATCGTCGGCTCAGAGAGCGGAGGGCTGAAAAAGGGGCATCTGTCAGGTCTACTCCTTGTGTTCTTTCCATTCCTGTAGACATGGAGGAGCCTATGCAGATAGGTCTCTCCAAATTGTCTCCTGAAGAAAGAACCAGGAGGCAAAATTCTGGTCTTTGTTTATACTGTGGAGGTAAGGGACATTTTGCCCTTAGTTGTCCGAACAAGTCGGGAAACTTCCTGACCAAGTGAGTTGTGAGGGGGTTCACTTTGGTCTGCAGCTCATCTCCTCAAATAATTCACTGTTAGTTCCTGCTAAAGTTTCCTTTGGCAGCCTCTGTTCCTCGGTCTCTGCTTTTGTGGACAGTGGAGCTGCAGGGAACTTTATGGATTTAACATGGGCCAAGGCCTTAGGTATTCCTCAGTTAACCTTGGGTAGGTGTGTCACCATGCATGGTTTAGATGGGAGTCCCTTGTCCAATGGGGTTATTTCTCTATGTACTCCTCCTGTTTTACTCTCGGTGGGAGCTCTGCATTCTGAAAAGATTGAGTTTTTCCTTACCCATTGTCCAGCAGTTCCTGTGGTTCTGGGTCACCCTTGGCTGGCCTTTCATAATCCCATCATTGATTGGCAGTCGGGGGAGATCTTACAATGGGGTACCATCTGTAATGAAGAATGTATTACGCTTCCTATCCGAGTAGCTGCCGCCGTTCCCGCACCCATTCCTGGGGAATACCAGGATTTTGTTGATGTATTTTCCAAGGGCAATGCTGATATTCTGCCTCCCCATAGGCCTTATGATTGTGCCATTGAGCTAATTCCTGGTGCCACGTTGCCCAAAGGAAGGTTATATGCATTGTCTGGTCCTGAAACTGTGGCCATGAATGAGTATGTGAAAGAAAGCCTTGGGAAAGGATTTATCAGGCCATCTAAATCCCCTTTAAGTGCAGGTTTCTTCTTCGTAGAGAAGAAGGATGGTTCACTCAGACCCTGCATTGACTTTAGAGCTTTGAATAAAATCTCAGTAAAGAATACTTACCCTTTGCCGCTGATCTCTGTCCTCTTTGATCAGCTACATTCGGCTGTGATTTTTTTTCTAAGATTGACCTGAGAGGAGCATATAACCTCATCAGAATCAAGTCAGGGGATGAGTGGAAAACGGCATTCAGTACTCAGTCAGGCCACTATGAGTATCTGGTTATGCCATTCGGCCTGTCTAACGCTCCGGCAGTTTTCCAGGATCTCATTAACGATGTGCTCCGTGAATTCCTTGGAAGATTCGTTGTAGTCTACTTAGACGATATTTTGATATATTCTGACTCTGTAGAACAACATGTTACCCAGGTGCGTCAGGTGCTAAAGAAATTACGTGAAAATCACCTATATGCCAAGCTGGAGAAGTGTGAATTTCATGTCACGGAGGTATCCTTTTTAGGGTACATTATTTCCCCTCGGGGATTCCGTATGGAACCTAAGAAGCTCCAAGCCATCCTTAGTTGGGCCCAACCCACCAACTTAAAAGCAATTCAGCGCTTTTTAGGGTTTGCGAACTACTATAGAAGATTTATTCACTCTTTCTCTGACCTAGTTGCTCCCATTGTGGCACTGACTAAGAAGGGAGCAGATCCTACCAATTGGTCACGTGAAGCTGATTATCTTTTCAGGCCTTGAAACAAGCCTTTGTCTCAGCCCCTGTCCTTAGACATCCCAACCCAGAATTGCCTTTCATTGTTGAGGTTGATGCCTCGGAGGTTGGAGTAGGGGCTATCCTTTCTCAGAAGGATCCGGATTCCCTTGAATTACATCCTTGTGCCTTTATGTCCAGGAAATTCTCATCTGCAGAATCCAACTACGATGTTGGTAACCGGGAATTGCTGGCTATTAAATGGGCTTTCGAGGAGTGGAGGCATTGGCTTGAAGGAGCGACCCATACCATTTCAGTTTTGACTGATCACAAAAATCTTCAATACATTGAATCAGCTAAACGACTGAATGCCCGGCAGGCTCGTTGGGCTTTATTTTTTACTCGTTTCAAATTCATTATCACCTTCAGGCCAGGTTCCAAGAATACTAAGGCAGATGCCCTGTCACGCAGTTTTCTTCCAGTTCAAGACAACAGTCCTGTTACTCCCATACTTCCGTCTTCAGTCATTCGGGCAGGCCTCACACAGGATGTATTTACCCAGTTAAAGCTGCTTCAACATCAAGCTCCTGGAAATACTCCTGCTGGTCGTCTTTTTGTCCCTGAGTTTTTGAGAGCAACTGTTTTGACGGAGTTTCATGATAGCAAAGTTGCAGGGCATCCGGGAATCGCTAAGACTTTGGAATTAGTCTCCCGCTCAGTATGGTGGCCTGGTCTTTCCAAAGACATTAAAGAGTTTGTTTTTTCATGCCAGGTCTGTGCACAGCATAAAGTTCCCCGTTCTTTGCCTATAGGTCAACTTATGCCCTTGAATGTTCCTCTTAGGCCATGGTCGCATATCTCCATGGATTTTGTGGTGGACCTCCCTCTGTCAGCCGGATGCCGAGTCATATGGGTGGTAGTGGACCGTTTTAGCAAAATGGCCCATTTCATTGCTCTTCCCCGATTGCCATCTGCCCAGGGATTGGCAGTCTTGTTCCTCCGCCATGTTTTCAGACTCCATGGCTTACCCACTGATATTGTTTCTGATCGGGGTCCACAATTCATTGCACAATTTTGGAAGTCTTTTTGTGCTTCGTTAAAGATGAAATTATCTTTAACGTCCGGCTATCATCCCCAATCCAATGGGCAGACTGAGCGAGTTAATCAATCTCTAAAACAATATTTGCGTTTGTACTCGGCCAAACTCCAAAATGACTGGTCTGAGTTTCTTCCATTGGCGGAGTTTGCTTATAATAATGCCTGTCATTCCTCCACCAATGTGTCTCCATTTTTTGCAGTTTTTGGTTTTCACCCCAGAGCTAATTCATTTTTTCAACATTCCTCTGTCTCCTCTCTGGCCCTGACCTCTCATCTTAAACTTATTTGGAAAAAAGTGCACCTGGCTCTCAGAAAAGCAGCATTCCGGGAAAAAAGATTTTCTGACAGGCTCCGGCGACCGTGCACTTTTAAAGTAGGAGACAGGGTGTGGTTGTCGACTCGCAACATTAAACTTCGACAAACCTCAGCCAGATTGGGTCCTAGATTTATTGGACCATTTCACATTATCAAAAAAGTCAATCCAGTTGCTTTCCGGTTACGTTTGCCAAAAACTTTACGGATCGGAAATACCTTCCATTGCTCATTGCTGAAACCATATGTTTCGTCCAGTAGATTTCCTCGTAAAATATCTCAGGGGAGATCACCAATAAATGTACAGGGTCAGCAGGAGTTCTTGGTGGAGAAGGTTCTCGATTCCAAGTTGTCCCGGGGTCGGCTTTATTTTTTGGTACATTGGAGAGGTTATGGGCCAGAGGAAAGGTCTTGGGTCCTGGATGAGGATCTTCATGCCCCGAGGATCAAAAGGGCATTTTTTCGAGAATTTCCTCAGAAACCTGGATTTAGGGGTTCCTTGACCCCTCCTCAAGGGGGGGGGGTACTGTTAGGCGCCGGGGTCCGCTCGTCGGTGCGGCCCGGCGCCTAGCAACCAGGGACGCCGTGCGCGTACAGCCGCCGGCTCCCTGGCAACGCTAGATGCCGGGCGCGCGGAGCCGCTCTGACCTTAGCAACGGGGACGCCACGTTCAGCCGCGTTCCCCGTTGCTGGGTCTGTCTTAATCATGTTATGGTGTGCTGGCCGTGCAGCATGCAAGCTGCACGGCATTTCCTGAGATTGCCCTGTCTGGATCTTGATTGGAGGGTTCCTGAATAAAGGCACCCTCAGGACTTCTTACAGACGCCGGTGATAGCTTCCTGTTTGCCTGTGTCTGCTACAGAGAGTTTCCAGTCCTGCTCAATCCGGTTGTTCCTGTCCTCAGAGATCCTGTACTCGGAAGTTTGTCATCTATTCCTGGAGTCTGACCGAGCACCTTTAACATCCTGTGGTGTTCGTGAGTCGCGGCGCAGCCGTGTGTTGCGGCTTGTCCGCTTACTGTTTATTATTTAGTTTATTTGTGTTCTGGAGCTTTTGCGGAGGATTCCGCTCCCACAGATCCACTCTGGTATCCAGCGGTGCTGGATAGGAGTAACGGATCAGTGGATCTTTGGTTGTCCTTTTCCCTGGCGGCTAGTCCGCACATACCTTTGGTTTAAGTTAGTTAGCTTGTAACCCCTGGCCTGGTTGCTTAGTCAGAGGGCCCCTTGTTATCACCCTGTCTCGGATTTCCCTTTGTCTCCCATTAATACCTGCGGGGGCATCGGGGTTGGGCAGACATAATCCGCCCTTCGAACGCGGCTGCCATGGGCTCAAGCAACCATAGTCTCGCAGGGGATTTCTGATAACACGGGCGAGACAACGGAGTTAGGGCGCCAGGGGTTACTAGGCTCTCCTGCTCCCACAACCAGTATATCTACCCAGTACTCAGACCTCTGCCATAAGATCTCCTCTGGTCTGGAGTACGGGAATCATAACACAGTGTCAGACAGGATGGCCCTTCCAAAAAATACTCCCCAAACAGCACATGACGCAAAGAAAAAAAGAGGCGCAATGAGGTAGCTGTGTGAGTAAGCTAAGCGACCCTAGTGGCCGACACAAACACCTGGCCCATCTAGGAGTGGCACTGCAGTGTCACGCAGGATGGCCCTTCCAAAAAATACTCCCCAAACAGCACATGACGCAAAGAAGAAAAAAAAGAGGCGCAATGAGGTAGCTGTGTGAGTAAGCTAAGCGACCCTAGTGGCCGACACAAACACCTGGCCCATCTAGGAGTGGCACTGCAGTGTCACGCAGGATGGCCCTTCCAAAAAATACTCCCCAAACAGCACATGACGCAAAGAAAAATGAAAGAAAAAAGAGGTGCAAGATGGAATTGTCTTTGGGCCCTCCCTCCCACCCACCCACCCTTATGTTGTATAAACAGGACATGCACACTTTAACCAACCCATCATTTCAGCGACAGGGTCTGCCACACGACTGTGACTGAAATGACTGGTTGGTTTGGGCCCCCACCAAAAAAGAAGCAATCAATCTCTCCTTGCACAAACTGGCTCTACAGAGGCAAGATGTCCACCTCATCATCATCGTCCGACTCATCACCCCTTTCACTGTGTACATCCCCCTCCTCACAGATTATTAATTCGTTCCCACTGGAATCCACCATCTCAGATCCCCGTGTACTTTCTGGAGGCAATTGCTGCTGGTGAATGTCTCCACGGAGTAATTGATTATAATTCATTTTAATGAACATCATCTTCTCCACATTTTCTGGAAGTAGCCTCGTACGCCGATTGCTGACAAGGTGAGCGGCGGCACCAAACACTCTTTCGGAGTACACACTGGAGGGAGGGCAACTTAGGTAGAATAAAGCCAGTTTGTGCAAGGGCCTCCAACTTGCCTCTTTTTCCTGCCAGTATACGTACGGACTGTCTGACGTGCCTACTTGGATGCGGTCACTCATATAATCCTCCACCATTCTTTGCAGTGACAGTAGATGACATGTCAGTAATCGTTGGCAGGTCCTTCAGTCCGGACCAGATGTCAGCATCAGCAGTCGCTCCAGACTGCCCTGCATCACCGCCAGCGGGTGGGATCGGAATTCATAGCCTTTTCCTCGCACCCCCAGTTGCGGGAGAATGTGAAGGAGGAGATGTTGACAGGTCGCGTTCCGCTTGACTTGACAATTTTCTCACCAGCAGGTCTTTGAACCCCTGCAGACTTGTGTCTGCCGGAAAGAGATCCAACGTAGGTTTTAAATCTAGGATCGAGCACGGTGGCCAAAATGAAGTGCTCTGATTTCAACAGATTGACCACACGTGAATCCTGGTTAAGCGAATGAAGGGCTCCATCCACAAGTCCCACATGCCCAGCGGAATCGTTCTGTTTTAGCTCCTCCTTCAATGCCTCCAGCTTCTTCTGCAAAAGCCTGATGAGGGGAATGACCTGACTCAGGCTGGCAGTGTCTGAACTGACTTCACGTGTGGCAAGTTCAAAGGGCAGCAGAACCTTGCACAACGTTGAAATCATTCTCCACTGCGCTTGAGACAGGTGCATTCCACCTCCTTTGCCTATATCATGGACAGATGTATAGGCTTGAATGGCCTTTTGCTGCTCCTCCATCCTCTGAAGAATATAGAGGGTTGAATTCCACCTCGTTACCACCTCTTGCTTCAGATGATGGCAGGGCAGGTTCAGGTTTTATTGGTGGTGCTCCAGTCTTCTGTACGCGGTGCCTGCACGCCGAAAGTGGCCCGCAATTCTTCTGGCCACCGACAGCATCTCTTGCATGCCCCTGTCGTTTTTTAAATAATTCTGCACCACCAAATTCAAGGTATGTGCAAAACATGGGACGTGCTGGAATTTACCCAGATGTAATGCGCGCACAATTTTGCTGGCGTTGTCCGATGTCACAAATCCCCAGGAGAGTCCAATTGGGGTAAGCCATTCTGCGATGATCTTCCTCAGTTGCCGTAAGAGGTTTTCAGCTGTGTGCGTATCCTGGAAAGCGGTGATACAAAGCGTAGCCTGCCTAGGAATGAGTTGGCGTTTGCGAGATCCTGCTACTGGTGCCGCCGCTGCTGTTCTTGCAGTGGGAGGCAATACATCTACCCAGTGGGCTGTCAGTCATGTAGTCCTGAGTCTGCCCTGCTCCACTTGTCCACATGTCCGTGGTTAAGTGGACATTGGGTACAACTGCATTTTTTAGGACACTGGTGAGTCTTTTTCTGACGTCCGTGTACGTTCTCTGTATCGCCTGCCTAGAGAAGTGGAACCTAGATGGTATTTGGTAACGGGGGCACACTGCCTCAATAAATTGTCTAGTTCCCTGTGAACTAACGGTGGATACCGGACGCACGTCTAACACCAACATAGTTGTCATGGCCTCAGTTATCCGCTTTGCAGCAGGATGACTGCTGTTATATTTCATCTTCCTCGCAAAGGACTGTTGGACAGTCAATTGCTTACTGGAAGTAGTACAAGTGGTCTTCCGACTTCCCCTCTGGGATGACGATCGACTGCCAGCAGCAACAACAGCAGCGCCAGCAGCAGTAGGCATTACACTCAAGGATGCATCGGAGGAATCCCAGGCAGGAGAGGACATGGCCTGCAGGACTATTGGCTTTCCTGGGTAAGGAGGAAATTGACACTGAGGGAGTTGGTGGTGTGGTTTGCGCGAGCTTGGTTTCAAGAGGAAGGGATTTACTGGTCAGTGGACTGCTTTCGCTGTCGCCCAAAGTTTTTGAACTTGTCACTGACTTATTATGAATGCGCTGCAGGTGACGTATAAGGGAGGATGTTCCGAGGTGGTTAACGTCCTTACCCCTACTTATTACAGCTTGACAAAGGCAACACACGGCTTGACACCTGTTGTCCGCATTTCTGTTGAAATACTTCCACACTGAAGAGCTGATTTTTTGGGTATTTTCACCAGGCATGTCAATGGCCATATTCCTCCTATGGACAACAGATGTCTCCCCGGGTGCCTGACTTAAACAAACCACCTCACCATCAGAATCCTCCTTGTCAATTTCCTCTCCAGCCCAAGCAACACCCATATCCTCATCCTGGTGTACTTCAACACTGACATCTTCAATTTCACTATCAGGAACTGGACTGCGGGTGCTCCTTTCAACACTTGCAGGGGGTGTGCAAATGGTGGAAGGCGCAAACTCTTCTTGTCCAGTGTTGGGAAGGTCAGGCATCGCAACCGACACAATTGGACTCTCCTTTGGGATTTGGGATTTCGAAGAACGCACAGTTCTTTGCTGTGCTTTTGCCGCAAGTCTTTTCTTTTTTCTAGCGAGAGGATGAGTGCTTCCATCCTCATGTGAAGCTGAACCACTAGCCATGAACATAGGCCAGGGCCTCAGCCGTTCCTTGCCACTCTGTGTCGTAAATGGCATATTGGCAAGTTTACGCTTCTCCTCAGACGCTTTTAATTTTGATTTTTGGGTCATTTTTTTACTGATCTTTTGTGTTTTGGATTTTACATGCTCTGTACTATGACATTGGGCATCGGCCTTGGCAGACGACGTTGATGGCATTTCATCGTCTCGGCCATGACTAGTGGCAGCAGCTTCTGCACGAGGTGGAAGTGGATCTTGATCTTTCCCTATTTTTTAACCTCCACATTTTTGTTCTCCATATTTTGCGCACAACTAAAAGCCACCACAGGTATACAATGTAGATGGATGGATAGTATTACTTATACTTATGGACGACGAGTGACGACACAGAGGTAGGTACAGCCGTGGTCTACCGTACTGCTGCTTAGTGCTTATGTATATGATATACTGTATAACGGACCTGGTGGACAGTGTCAGCAGACTGCTAAACAAACTAGTATGAAGAAAGAAAAAAAAACACCACAGGTATACAATGTAGATGGATGGTAGTATAGTATTACTTATACTTATGGACGACGAGTGCACTGACGACACAGAGGTAGGTACAGCCGTGGCCTACCGTACTGCTGCTTAGTGCTTATATATAAATATAATATACTGTATAACGGACCTGGTGGACAGTGTCAGCAGACTGCTAAACTAGTATGAAGAAAGAAAAAAAAAACACCACAGGTATACAATGTAGATGGATGGATAGTATTACTTATACTTATGGACGACGAGTGGCGACACAGAGGTAGGTACAGCCGTGGCCTACCGTACTGCTGCTTAGTGCTTATATATATATATGATATACTGTATAACGGACCTGGTGGACAGTGTCAGCAGACTGCTAAACTAGTATGAAGAAAGAAAAAAAAACACCACAGGTATACAATGTAGATGGATGGATAGTATTACTTATACTTATGGACGACGAGTAACGACACAGAGGTAGGTACAGCCGTGGCCTACCGTACTGCTGCTTAGTGCTTATATATATGATATACTGTATAGCGGACCTGGTGGACAGTGTCAGCAGACTGCTAAACTAGTATGAAGAAAGAAAAAAACAACAACACAGGTATACAATGTAGATGGATGGATAGTATTACTTATACTTATGGACGACGAGTGACGACACAAAGGTAGGTACAGCCGTGGCCTACCGTACTGCTGCTTAGTGCTTATATATATATGATATACTGTATAGCGGACCTGGTGGACAGTGTCAGCAGACTGATAAACTAGTATGAAGAAAGAAAAAAAAAACACCACAGGTATACAATGTAGATGGATGGATAGTATTACTTATACTTATGGACGACGAGTGACGACACAGACGTAGGTACAGCCGTGGCCTACTGTACTGCTGCTTAGTGCTTATATATAAATATAATATACTGTATAACGGACCTGGTGGACAGTGTCAGCAGACTGCTAAACTTGTATGAAGAAAGAAAAAAAAAACACCACAGGTATACAATGTAGATGGATGGATAGTATTACTTATACTTATGGACGACGAGTGGCGACACAGAGGTAGGTACAGCCGTGGCCTACCGTACTGCTGCTTAGTGCTTATATATATATATGATATACTGTATAACGGACCTGGTGGACAGTGTCAGCAGACTGCTAAACTAGTATGAAGAAAGAAAAAAAAACACCACAGGTATACAATGTAGATGGATGGATAGTATTACTTATACTTATGGACGACGAGTAACGACACAGAGGTAGGTACAGCCGTGGCCTACCGTACTGCTGCTTAGTGCTTATATATATGATATACTGTATAGCGGACCTGGTGGACAGTGTCAGCAGACTGCTAAACTAGTATGAAGAAAGAAAAAAACAACAACACAGGTATACTGTCAGGAATCGACTTACCAGACTGGCATCCGTCCGCCGCTGCGGACTCCGTCCTGGCTCCCTGCGGTCACCTGTCGCCTATGCCCCTGCCATGGGACGTCATCAAGGTCCTGGGAACACTCCTGAGCCAGCGGGCGTGTGCGCGCCGCGTCCCCGCTGGGCCGCGGCGTGGGCGCCGCCATGACAGTTTCCAAACAGCTAGTATACTGCGGCCAATCCGGTGCGTGGCCGCACCCACTGTCCTTTCCTCCATCCAATCCCTGCACACCCTGGGGTATATAGGAGGCTACAGTTTCACCTCACAGGCATCCTGGACTTTGTGTCATTCTGACAACCTGCATGAAAGGATCGTCTCCTGTTTCTCCTGAGTTCCTGGTTCTCTGCTAAGAACTTATACTCCTGGTGATTCTACTTGCTCCCGTGGAACTTCAAGGCTCAGCAATACCAGCAACCTGCATTGGGCTTCACACTCATCACCACCTTTGTGTGCTTCAGCCTGCAGTTGAAGACTAAACTCCAGGTGTGTTCATTCCTCCACCTGTGACACAGCTTGCTGCTGCCAGTGCCTCATCACCTGCACTGTGAGTTGGTCTCCTGCTAATGCTCAGGTTTGCAATATCCATTTACAGCCTTAGTTCTTTGTTTTAAAACCCTGCTCTGGTTTTCAAACCAGAATCATTTCATTGACATTCATTCTGTTGTTTTATATTTCCGGATATGATTTCTCAAGTCACCTATCATCCATTGCCATAGACTATTTGTTATCATTCCAAGTGTTTTCTCATCTGATATATTATTTCTGCTGCATTTCTGTTTAAACTTATCTGCTAAATAAAATACCATTGCGCTCATGCGCAAGAACGTGATACAACCTCCTCGTCTCTTTCCTCCTACCTCCACTGACCCACTAGCGCCCCCTCCGGGGACACAGACCAAAACACAATCTGACAGTAAGTCCAGGATCGATGGACTCGGATGGTGGACGGAGTGTGGGGTCAGAGGCCTTGCAAAATCTGGTCTCCCGTCTGGATGGTCAAGAGGTTGCGCAGCAGCAGATGCTCCACTTTCTACAAGGGATGTCCTCCCGATTGGATACACTGCAGCAGTCCCTGCCAAGTGTACTCTCACCTACTGTTACCCCAGCACCTGCCAGTGCTGTAAGTTCTTCTATGTCGGCTGCATCAGCTCCAGTGTCACGTCTGCACCTGCCCGTGCCGAGCAGATATGATGGCAGTCCTAAATTATGTCGCGGGTTTCTTAATCAGTGCGAAATACAGTTTGAGTTATTGCCACATAACTTTCCTACACCAAGGTCCAAGGTTGCCTACATCATTTCCTTACTCTCTGGATCTGCTCTGAATTGGGTGTCTCCTCTGTGGGAACGTGCTGACCCTCTGATCAATAACTACTCAGACTTCGTGTCGACCTTTAGACGGATCTTTGACGAGCCTGGTCGTGCAACATCAGCTTCGGCAGACCTGATCCAACTTCGTCAAGGTAACCGAAGCATGGGACAATATGTCATCCAGTTCCAGACGTTGGCTGCAGAAGTCCAATGGAACAACCAAGCTCTGGTAGCAACCTTCTGGCACGGACTTTCGGATCGGATCAAGGACGAACTGGCAACCCGTGACATTCCTGTTCAACTGTCTGACTTGATCTCCCTGTGTATAAAGCTGGACTCTCGCATCCGCGAACGCAATAATGAACGCGCTCGGAGTGAGCCTCGCAGAGTAAAGTTCATACCTTCTGTACAGTTTCAGCCTCCTTCTTCTGACGAGCCTATGCAGGTAAATAGGTCCCGCCTATCTCCTGAAGAGCGGGCAAGAAGAATACGGGAGAGGCTCTGCCTGTACTGTGCTGCTGCGGGCCATCAAATTAACTCCTGCACGATGCGTTCGGGAAACGCCAGATCCCTGACTTGTAAGGGAGAAGTCAAGTTAGGATCTCTCAGTCAAGCTCCTTCTCAACGAGACCTCATTCTTCCAGTGACGCTAGAAACTTCCGTTGGGCTCCAGTCTGCGTCAGCATTAGTGGACTGCGGTGCTGCAGGAAATTTTATCACCCAAGCTGCGGTAAATAAATTTTGTCTGTCTACCTGTGAACTCTCTTATCCTGTATACATTACTGCTGTGGATGGTAGTAGAATCTCTAAAGGGAACATTTCACATCAAACTACCCCAGTGGTTCTGGGAGTTGGATTTCTCCATTCAGAAGTGATCAAGTTCCTGGTCATCCCTCAAGCCACCCAGGAGATTGTCTTGGGTATGCCTTGGCTTCAACTACATAACCCACAGTTCGACTGGACAACGTTGCAGCTTACCTCATGGAGTTCACACTGTCACCATTCCTGCTTAGCCCAAGTGTGTCCCATCAAGTCTACCGAAGTAAAGTCACAGCTAACACTCCCAGCAGCTTATCAAGACTTCGCAGACGTCTTCTGTGAAAAGGCTGCTGATATCCTGCCGCCCCATAGGGAATGGGATTGTCCCATCGATCTCCTTCCTGGCAAGAAGCCACCCAGGGGGCGCACCTACCCTTTGTCTGTTCCTGAAACAGAGGCGATGAGTAATTACATCAGAGAGAATCTTCAGAAAGGATTCATCCGTCCGTCATCATCACCCGCTGGTGCAGGTTTCTTCTTCGTCAAAAAGAAGGATGGTGGATTACGTCCATGCATTGACTATCGGGGTCTCAATGACATTACCATCAAGAATAGTTATCCTCTACCACTTATTACCGAACTTTTTGATAGAGTTAAGGGGGCTCGCATCTTCACCAAGTTAGATCTCCGCGGTGCCTATAATCTCATCAGAATCCGGAGTGGTGACGAGTGGAAGACAGCCTTCAACACTCGAGATGGCCATTATGAATACCTGGTAATGCCATTTGGGTTAAGTAATGCTCCAGCAGTATTCCAACACTTCGTGAACGAGATCTTTCGTGATGTCCTGTATAAGTACCTTGTTGTTTACTTAGATGATATTCTTATCTTTTCTCAAGACCTTCCATCTCATCGCCTACAAGTCTGTGAAGTTCTCCGACGTCTTCGTGAGAACCGTCTCTACGGGAAATTATCTAAATGTACCTTCGAAGTTCCCTCTATACCCTTCCTGGGGTATATAATTTCCGGATCGGATCTTCAGATGGACCCGGCAAAATTGGAAGCCATTGCCAATTGGTCCATTCCAAACTCCCTCAAATCTATCCAGCGGTTCCTGGGTTTTGCCAACTATTATAGAAAATTTATTCGAGGATTCTCCACTCTCATCGCTCCTATTACCAACCTGACTCGGAAAGGGGCAGATCATTCCAACTGGTCAGAAGAAGCCTTGGCAGCCTTCCGGAAGATCAAGCTAGCCTTTATGTCTGCTCCAGTGCTGTCACAGCCAGATGTCAACAGGCCGTTCGAGTTGGAGGTAGATGCCTCTACAGTTGGGGTTGGAGCTGTTCTCTCCCAGAAGGGATCTGATGGGAAAGTTCACCCTTGTGGATTCTTTTCTCGCAAGTTTCTTCCCGCAGAAGCTAACTACTCCGTGGGAGATCAAGAGTTACTGGCAATCAAACTGGCTCTCGAGGAATGGAGATATCTCCTAGAAGGGGCTAAACATCCGTTTAACATCTTCACGGATCATAAAAACCTGCTATACCTAAAAGCAGCTCAGTGCCTTAACCCTCGCCAGTCCCGGTGGGCTATGTTTTTCTCACATTTTAATTTTAGGCTTCATTTCCGCCCAGGTTCACAGAATGTGAAAGCCGACGCACTATCCCGGTCCATGGAATCAGAAGAGGGAACATCTGACTCTGTGCCACATTCCATCCTGAGTCCCGTGGTTTTCGCTGCCTCTCAAGTCTCTCCAGCTCCACCTCCGGGTAAGACTTTTGTTTCCCCAGAACTCCGTCCCAAGTTGCTAGCTTGGGCTCACCAATCCAAGTTCACTGGTCATCCTGGTGTCCTGAAGACATTCAAGTTCCTTTCTGCATCATATTGGTGGCCGAAGATGAAAGTGGACATCCAGGATTTCGTGGCATCCTGTCCGAAATGTGTGCAGCACAAGACTCCTCGTCAGTCTCCAGCAGGTCAGTTACAACCCTTATCTGTCCCTAATCGTCCTTGGTCTCACCTATCAATGGATTTTATCACTGATCTTCCACCTTCTCAGGGACATAACACTATTTGGGTTGTAGTGGACAGATTTTCCAAGATGGCTCATTTCGTTCCTCTCCAGGGTCTCCCTTCTGCCCCGAAACTTGCCCAGATCTTCCTACAGGAGATCTTCCGTTTACACGGTTTACCCTCCGAAATAATATCTGATCGGGGGGTACAGTTTGTAGCGAGGTTTTGGAGGGCCCTCTGTTCTGCCATGCAGATAAAATTGAAATTCTCGTCATCATACCATCCTCAGACGAATGGGCAGACAGAGAGAGTCAATCAAGAACTTGAGACTTTCCTAAGGTTATATGTGACATCCTCCCAGGATGATTGGTTCAATCTGCTCCCATGGGCCGAGTTTGCCCATAACTTTCGTTACCACACTGCTACAGAAACGACACCATTCTTTGCAGTCTATGGGCAACATCCCCGAGTACCTGAATTCCAAGAACTCCCTCACATGGATGTTCCTGCTGCCACTACTGCTCTGACTCAGTTTTCCTCCATTTGGAAAAGAATTCATGTTTCCCTCAAAAAAGCCTCCAGTCGATACAAGATCTACGCCGACCGCAAGAGACGTGCGGTTCCCCATTTGAAACCGGGGGATAGGGTTTGGTTATCAACCCGCAACCTTCGTCTCAGGGTCCCATCCATGAAGTTTGCACCACGCTTCATTGGTCCTTACCCTATTGAGAGTGTCATCAACCCAGTGGCTTACAAGTTGAAATTACCACCTTCACTGCGTATTTCTAATGCCTTTCACATTTCTCTCCTCAGACCTCTAATCCTAAACCGCTTTCAGAATACTCTTCCAGTAGGTCCCAAGGTTCGAACTCAGCGGGGCGTGGAATTTGAGATCAACAAGATTCTGGACTCTCGTTGCCGGTATGGACGTCTCCAGTACCTGGTCGATTGGTTCGGTTATGGCCCAGAGGAGAGAAGCTGGGTGAATTCATCTGATGTCCATGCTCCTAGGTTGGTCCGTGTCTTCCACAGCTCTCATCCCTCCAAACCACGTGGGTGTTCGGTGTCCACCCCTAAAGGAGGGGGTACTGTCAGGAATCGACTTACCAGACTGGCATCCGTCCGCCGCTGCGGACTCCGTCCTGGCTCCCTGCGGTCACCTGTCGCCTATGCCCCTGCCATGGGACGTCATCAAGGTCCTGGGAACACTCCTGAGCCAGCGGGCGTGTGCGCGCCGCGTCCCCGCTGGGCCGCGGCGTGGGCGCCGCCATGACAGTTTCCAAACAGCTAGTATACTGCGGCCAATCCGGTGCGTGGCCGCACCCACTGTCCTTTCCTCCATCCAATCCCTGCACACCCTGGGGTATATAGGAGGCTACAGTTTCACCTCACAGGCATCCTGGACTTTGTGTCATTCT
The DNA here is from genome assembly GCF_028390025.1 of Pseudophryne corroboree. Taxonomy (NCBI): domain Eukaryota; kingdom Metazoa; phylum Chordata; class Amphibia; order Anura; family Myobatrachidae; genus Pseudophryne; species Pseudophryne corroboree. The sequence continues at coordinate 20,618,030 of NC_086446.1, read as the reverse complement.
GACAACCTGCATGAAAGGATCGTCTCCTGTTTCTCCTGAGTTCCTGGTTCTCTGCTAAGAACTTATACTCCTGGTGATTCTACTTGCTCCCGTGGAACTTCAAGGCTCAGCAATACCAGCAACCTGCATTGGGCTTCACACTCATCACCACCTTTGTGTGCTTCAGCCTGCAGTTGAAGACTAAACTCCAGGTGTGTTCATTCCTCCACCTGTGACACAGCTTGCTGCTGCCAGTGCCTCATCACCTGCACTGTGAGTTGGTCTCCTGCTAATGCTCAGGTTTGCAATATCCATTTACAGCCTTAGTTCTTTGTTTTAAAACCCTGCTCTGGTTTTCAAACCAGAATCATTTCATTGACATTCATTCTGTTGTTTTATATTTCCGGATATGATTTCTCAAGTCACCTATCATCCATTGCCATAGACTATTTGTTATCATTCCAAGTGTTTTCTCATCTGATATATTATTTCTGCTGCATTTCTGTTTAAACTTATCTGCTAAATAAAATACCATTGCGCTCATGCGCAAGAACGTGATACAACCTCCTCGTCTCTTTCCTCCTACCTCCACTGACCCACTAGCGCCCCCTCCGGGGACACAGACCAAACACAATCTGACATATACAATGTAGATGGATGGATAGTATTACTTATACTTATGGACGACGAGTGACGACACAAAGGTAGGTACAGCCGTGGCCTACCGTACTGCTGCTTAGTGCTTATATATATATGATATACTGTATAGCGGACCTGGTGGACAGTGTCAGCAGACTGATAAACTAGTATGAAGAAAGAAAAAAAAACACCACAGGTATACAATGTAGATGGATGGATAGTATTACTTATACTTATGGACGACGAGTGACGACACAGACGTAGGTACAGCCGTGGCCTACCGTACTGCTGCTTAGTGCTTATATATAAATATAATATACTGTATAACGGACCTGGTGGACAGTGTCAGCAGACTGCTAAACTAGTATGAAGAAAGAAAAAAAAAACACCACAGGTATACAATGTAGATGGATGGATAGTATTACTTATACTTATGGACGATGAGTGACGACACAGAGGTAGGTACAGCCGTGGCCTACCGTACTGCTGCTTAGTGCTTATATATATGATATACTGTATAACGGACCTGGTGGACACTGTCAGCAGACTGCTAAACAAACTAGTATGAAGAAAGAAAAAAAAACCACCACAGGTATACAATGTAGATGGATGGATAGTATAGTATTACTTATACTTATGGGCGACGAGTGCACTGACGACACAGAGGTAGGTACAGCCGTGGCCTACCGTACTGCTGCTTAGTGCTGATATATAAATATAATATACTGTATAACGGACCTGGTGGACAGTGTCAGCAGACTGCTAAACTAGTATGAAGAAAGAAAAAAAAAACACCACAGGTATACAATGTAGATGGATGGATAGTATAGTATTACTTATACTTATGGACGACGAGTGCACTGACGACACAGAGGTAGGTACAGCCGTGGCCTACCGTACTGCTGCTTAGTGCTTATATATAAATATAATATACTGTAGTGTATAACAGACCTGGTGGACAGTGTCAGCAGACTGCTAAACTAGTAACAAGAAAGAAAAAAAAAACACCAAAGGTATACAATGTAGATGGATGGATAGTATTACTTATACTTATGGACGACGAGTGACGACACAGAGGTAGGTACAGCCGTAGCCTACAGTACTGCTGCTTAGTGCTTATATATAAATATAATATACTGTATAACGGACCTGGTGGACAGTGTCAGCAGACTGCTAAACAAACTAGCATGAAGAAAGAAAAAAAAAAAAATCACCACAGTGTTTTTCAGGCAGACAAACGTATACTGGACTGGTGGTCACTGTCAGCAAAACTGTGTACTGTACTCCTGCTATAACTGCTCCCCAGTCCCCACAATTAGGCAGTGTGAGCAGAGCAGTGCACTCAGCACAGATATATCATGCAGCAGTGCAGCACACTGAGTGAGCACAGATATGGTGGAGCGTTTTTTTTCAGGCAGAGAAACAACGGATTAAACTCAAAAACCCTGCACTGTACTCCCTACAGCTGCTCCCCGTCCCCAATCCTCCACACAATTATAACTAACTAAGTTCTAATAATAAATACAACGTACTCGTTGAGGACGCCAGCCACGTCCTCTCCCTATCAATCTCAATGCACGTGTGAAAATGGCGGCGACGCGCGGCTCCTTATATAGAATCCGAGTCTCGCGAGAATCTGACAGCGGGATGATGACGTTCGGGCGCGCTCGGGTTAACCGAGCAAGGCGGGAGGATCCGAGTCGCTCGGACCCGTGTAAAAAAAAGGTGAAGTTCGGGCGGGTTCGGATTCCGAGGAACCGAACCCGCTCATCACTATTCATAACATTGTCATAATTCATTCTGCCATAAACTTTCCGCTTCCACGCTGCACCAATATCATTTGCATTCCTTATTGTTTATTTCTGCTGCCTTACTGTGTGAACTTTTATGTTTAATAAAACATCATTGCGCCCATGCGCAGAAACATAATCCAGCCTCCTCACTTCTTCCCTCCTACCTCCACTGACCCACTAGCGCCCCCTCCGGGGACACAAGTAAAACCGAACCTGACAACCCTACACAAGTATTAGATCAAGCCATACAATACTCATGAACCCTTAACAGGGATACCCTGTTATCTATACACCCTAAGGGAGAAGGCAATTAAATATTAATGAACCTATAGAAGACAATTAGGGGAACACCCTTATACAGGTATGAGGGATGCATTCTACTAACAATAAGAAACACAAAAGTAAACAGAAAACAAAGACTCAAGATTATTTGGCGTTTAAATCCAAATATAACGTAAAAGCCAATAAAATATTGTATATTATTAAACAAAACTACAAATTACTTTTCACTGACCCAGTTCTAAGCACTAGTTTGCCTAAGAATCCAACCATTATCTTTAAAAAAGCAAGGAACCTGAAGAACATCTTGGCTCCTAGCTTCTTTAAAAGACATCCAGATAAAACTTCTAGAGTGGGACAACAGACTCCTCTGGTGGGTCCTCAGGTTGTGGGATTCTATAGGTGCAACCACACTAGATGTACCACTTGTACACATGTAGCTAATAAAACCAACAGAGTTCTTTCCTCATGTTCCAAGCAGGAATATAAGATTGAAACCTTCATCAATTGTAATAGCCATTTTATCGTGTATTTGCTATGGTGTTCATGTCAATGGTGTTATGTGGGATGCACTACTAGAGCTCTGAAATTACGTTTCATGGCGCACAGGAGAAATCTAATAAACAGATATATGAACCACAGTGTCTCACGGCACTTTGTAGAAACACACGCAGGGAATCCTGCATGCTTAGAATTAGTTGGCTTAGAACACGTTGCTATTACAAGTAGAGGAGGAGATCGGTTTAGAACACTGTGTCAGCAAGAAGCGGCTTGGATTCTTAAATGACAGTCCCTGAAACCACAAGGCCTCAATGAGACGATTGATTTAGAATTTATATGAATATGTGGTCTTATATATGGAACATCCTGTTATGTATTTGTTTGTACTTTTAGAGTATCCGTACCTTCTTTCTATATCTCTTTTCCAAAGTCCCTTGTTTCCTTCTTTATAAATTGCAGAATCCAGATGTGTGCCCTTGAGGTCTTTGGATTGGCATATTGAGCTAGGTCACATGTGGATGCAGCGCTGTATAAGAGCTTCTTATGTGCTATTGTAATGAGCTAGTGTTCTGGCTCTGGTTGTGTTTGGACAGGGCATGGCTCCTATATTGCTAGGGGTGTGCCCATCTAAATGCACGAATACTCCCTGAGCCTTAGACACTTTGGTCTATTCATGTAGTAGAAATCCTACGAGGTGTGGATGAAGAGATATATGAAGCTTATTCCCTGTTCTTTATTCCTGCCTTGTTATAGTTGTATTAACTGTATATAGTTGGATTGAGTCCATGTAGATATGGATAATAAACAGTATCACACACAATGAAACAGTGTATCTGTGAACATTAGGACTGAGCATACAGTTATCAGATACATTTGTTTAGTTTATCATGTTGACCGATATATATTTTTTCATAAAAATAAAAGCAATAATTCTAAATGAAAAAATATATTTATTATGGAGTCATAGTATCTCTTAAATTGAGAGTTATGTCTCCATAAATATTTAAACATACTATTTGGATTTTGTTCCTTGATTGAACATGACACTTACCTGTGTATTAAAGACTATCTCCCTTTAATTAACAAATAGGATGGGAGTAACATTTTTTCTGTGCAATCATTGTGCATTTTTTTGTATGATTTTATAAGTTGAGTTGTTCTGTCTGCATGATATGTACTTACACCTATTCATATTTACATTATTTTATTTATGTCACAGGTTCTCAAACTCGGTCCTCAGGACCCCACACAGTACATATTTTGCAGGTCTCCTCACAGAATTGCAAGTGAAATAATTAGCTCCACCTGTGGACCTTTTAAAATGTGTAAGTAATTAATACACCTGTGCACTTGCTGGGTTACCTGCAAAATATGCACCGTGTGGGGTCCTGAGGACCGAGTTTGAGAACCACTGATTTATGTTATATACTTAAGCAATTGTATTTGGATATATGTGAGAAACTGTGAGAGTTACTTATACACACAGCTGAGCCTTGTCCATATTAAGAACACCTGTTATTAATGCTAATTATGGGAGGATATAAGGACACATTGTGGGAGGCTCATGAACTGAATTCTGCCTCCTGATGAAGCTGCCCCTAGTGCGGAGAAACGCGTTGAGGAAACAGAGGGGAGATCCCTGGAGTGACACAGCACAGCCTGTACCACAGCGGCTGCATGGGCCGGCTAGCTACACCAGCAAGCTTTTGTTTCTTTTATAACAGCGGACCAGCTATACATGTTCATATAGCTGCGGTCAGCAGCTTATTGCAATATAAACAGCTGCTTTCACAAACGTCAATAGAGCTTGGTAACATCGCTGGACCTTTCAACAGTTACCAGTTTATGCAGCTTCCTGCAAATTTGCACCCGCAGTTCCCACACCAACAGATACTTACAGCGGCTGGATCCACTGTCTGATACCAGCAATTACTTGTGACGGCTCTCTACGTATCTGTGGCCGGAGCATGCTCATCAAGTGGCTGGTTCCAGCGGTCGCCTTGCCGCAATAGAACCATTACCTACCACCTACACACCTTCGGCATAGAGACTGACTGTAACATTACTGAGAGTCTCCGCCTGCTACAGGAACTGGTGGTAATTATATGTATCTGTCCTATATGTTCAACTCCAGGGACTCTCAATACTACGTATGGATGTGATATATTGTATCACTATATAGCAAGAGTATTTTCTGATCACTATTACCATTTTTTAACTGTGTTGTTTTAATGTTTTGTAAATGTGGAATAAAATGTTTTATTTTTAATTGATCGTTCCTGTTGTCAAGCTCCTACCAGGTATATAATTCTGATCACTATTACCATTTAGCATGGGAGGTAATGATCCTGGTTGATTTTAGTAATGTTTGGAGAGTGCACCTGCATTCTATTTTTCTGTGTGGCACTAAAAGTCTCAGCATGGTAGCACCTCATATTTAATTAGGGTGTGCAGTTAAGGGTCCCCTGCCCTTTATATTCTACATTGTGTGCATGTATAGTATGTACAGTTGATGGTGGAGACTTCTTCAGTCATGATTGGCACCCCTCCTACCTACCTACCACTGAGTGTTTTAAATTATGAACCCTTGCATTTGCAGAATGTATATTGAACAAGGCATTAATAATGGTCAGACCTGAATACATTAATATAGTGTGTCAGTAATGAGGATGAGTTTGGGGTGTGGGACCCTCTGGGTTGGTGTGGCCAGGCTGCTTCATGGCATCACAATGTAACCCTTAATTTAGTACTTTACAGCAACCTATTTGTTTTTTTTAATCATTTTTAACACATGTATTATTATTGTCATCCATGTAACACTCTTAACACATAGCAGCTGCTCTCTGCACCCTCTAACACTTTACTTGATACATCTCTCTAGTGTGGTGCCTTAGTATGGTTTGGCTGAGTGGTTTTCCCTGGACTTGAACCTTTATAATGTTTGGAACCTACCTGATAATGATTCCTGGACGTGGTGGGTAGGCCCATTCTTTTGGCCAAAATTATGCAAATAACCTCACATTTACTTGATGTTAAACTGCAAAATGTATTACAATTCTGATTAGTAATGTTTGGAGAGTGCACCTGCGGTTTTTTTTTCTAGGTAAGGAGATTATCCTTATATATTGCAAGGTTAACCTCCTTTTATTAGGAGAATTCAGACTAGACATTGTGCAAATGACGTGATGGTTGTCTTGATTTCCCTTCTTCCCCAGAACAAGTGATATAGTGTGTACACACTGTGCAATCCTTCAAATGACCGAATGATACATCTTGCATTGTTTGGTCATTTGATCAGTAACAATATACGTCTGGTTGGCCGTACACACTACACGATTTGCACATAACCATTAAAGATAACTTCTGATCTGCCTGCACTGCACGGCATGTCAGTGGGTAGTGGCACAGCCTCCACCACTCACAATACCTAGAAAATATAAGATACAGTATACAGTCACACTGTAGAAGAAGCAAGCGGGGCAATGATAATGACCACCCCATTTCTGCTGCCACAAAAATGCATATAAGAGTCATGTGACCCAGTTTAAGCACCATAAATACTTTTATGATAACCAATAATAAACTTCTATACTGTTATCTGATGTTACTTTAGCTTTATTGGGGGGTACAGGCAGATTTACCCATATTTCACTTTTCACTGCCAGAATCGATTTTGCAGTAATCCCATTATTGCGAATTTGCAATTCAATAGGTGAATCGCAGAAGGCGCAATAAAGCTGCGAGAAGGGAAATCATTGTAATTATGTGGCTAATTGAATTCCTCCCTATAAGTTAAATTATTATTCCATTTTACAATGCATACTCATTACTCATTTCATGAGACATTTATAAATAATATACACATTTACATTGTTAGTTAAGGTAGAGGTGAGAATATATACAAAAAAAGCATTAATGGTATTAATAGGGGAGGTACATAGGTAACGTGTTTCTTAGGATTGTTTAAAAATGTTTTTACAAAATTCAATATCATATCTCTAACATGAATTTTCTTAAACAATTTGGGTTTACAAAAACAAAACAGAAGGGATTAGATATTAAAATAATTTCAATTGTTTAAATAATGGGTTTGATATGAGTGTAATTAGGAAAGTAACATTGGTAAAGTGGATTTGATGTTTAACAGTGATGTTTCTATCATTCTTGTATAATATTTCTAGATTGCAAACATCATTACATACTCATCGCAGGTGTGTGTGTCTCACGGCGACACAAGGTCTGAATATAGATAGTAAGCCGAATACTTTCCTTTAATCCCCTAATGCAGGCATGTCCAAACTGCGGCCCTCCAGCTGTTGAGAAACTAGACATCCCAGCATGCCCTGACACATCTTTAGCATTCTCTGACAGCAAAACTGTGTCAGGGCATGCTGGGATATGTAGTTTCACAACAGCTGGAGGGCCGCAGTTTGGACATGCCTGCCCTAAAGGATCCTGCAATCCACATACATCATTTGAGAAATGGAACCTTAACACTTACACTCAGCAACACCAAATTTTCAGTTTACTTATTTCATTATTTTGTCTCATGTCTTTATTTATTTTGAACTCAATTTTATTTTTATATTTTCACTACCTTATTTTTTCATTTATTACTTCAATTTTATTTTTTATTTAATCTTATTACTTTTATTTTGTCTTTATTTTTATTTATATTTTTTCATTTTTGTTTATTTTTCTCTATACTTTTTATTTTTTTCATTTTTATTTATCTTTCACTCATTTCCACCACCTATGGATCATTTCCTCCATCACGCCCATAGGTGGTGGAAATGAGTGAAAGATAAATAAATGTTTCCTCAGTGTCATCATTCTTCTCCCTTTTTTCCATTTTTTTACTTCATTTATGCCATCTACTTTTATCTTTCCTTAAAAGCATATCACAACCTTATCAGGAAAATGAGGCCGCCGACCTGCAAGTAAAAAGCATCCTTGAAAAAGATTCTGAATAGATTTGAAATGTGTTGGTGAAACAGAGGAGTGGGAACAGCAGCAAAGATATAACTGAAGACACGCTGCTCAGCTAGATACAATGACACATCAATATAATAAAACAAAAATTATCAATTTATTAATACAAACATATGGCCATATATTAAAAACACCTCACATCATACCATAGTCTTTAAATACTTTTTATAAATATATTGGAAAAAGACGATACCCGCAATTAGATATTAGTTCAAAGAATTCCAAAACAGCACTATATGCAACCTCCGAGTCCCGAATTCCCATATGTAGCGTGGGTACCGATAATCACGGGAAAAGGTGTATGCAGGAGGTATCCTGTAACGCGTTTCCCCGCCTCTCGCTGTGAGTAATAAGCGGCTTCCTCAGACAGTAAGGATATTGTACTGGCCAGGATTTGCTTTTAAACCCTGCTATTTAATTGATGCCTTTAAACAATGCACACCTGTAGTGCTCTTTAGCCCCTTCCGACTTGCATTCCCATTGGTCAGACATCCACATTCCAGCGGCTGCGGCTACCAGCGTTCCTTTGCTCCAAATCTATATATGAACAGTTCTTATCAGTGTTATTAATACTAATAATATTAGCGCTAATCAGTACTCTTATATAGGTTACTGTTTCTATTCTAACGGTTAATATATTATCTCCATTGACAACTTCACAACAAATATAAAAACATAATAGTTAATTATAATATAATCATTTTCCTAACATAAATAATATATAGATATAAAAAAGACATCATAGGATATATATATATAGTGGTGCCAGGATGGGTGCTGGTACCGGTTTCCTAAGCAGAGGTTGACATGAGGACGGATGTGGCAGAGAGTATCCCAGTACTGACAGCCGTGTGACTGCAGTGAAAGCAGGGAGCAGGAGTTGCTGTTGGAAGAGCCGACTTCAGTGACAGGACTGAGAGAGAGCAACCACTGGCCACCAATAGGAGAGTGCAGAGCGGAGTCGGGGGAGTGGCTACAGGCCACATCAGTATGAGCAGCTGAAACAGAATGAACAACTGGAGGGTGAGACCTAAGCAAGCACACTGCACCCCTCATTGGTAACTAGAGTCTAGGGATAAGACTGGCACTACTTCATATCCCAAGCAAGGTCAGCCATTCTGCATATACATATATTCTGTCTTCCTGCAAACCTCCATGAGTAGATGAAGTGCATTCTATAGCTGCTGCCAACAGACTTTATGCTTAGCAAACCAACGCCACCTATTGGCCACATGCGGCATGGCTTGATAGTGGTTGTCTCTCTAAGCTACAAGGCTCCGCAATGACACAGATACTAGGCCAGTGGTTCTCAAATTGTGTGACGGATACTCAAGGGTGCCGTGATTAAAAAAAAAAGTTTGGGAACCACTGGACTTGGCTAATAGCCATAACCCTTTACAGTGCGGTAGTGGTGGCAGCACATAACCCTGCCTGTGCCGCATTCAGATAGGAAGATATCGGCAACTGCATTAGTGCATAGCATTAGTGCATAGCAATATCGGCAGTTAGCTTCTAATTATCACAGACTGTAGTAGAGGATTTGTGAATTAGAATTGTGTTTCTAAAGCATTTGGTTACATTACAACATGATAAGTGTTGGCAGAGTGTACTGGGCTATCTGGTGCAGTGACGTCAGTCCACACACTTGAAGACTTAAACAGTAATGCAGGTTTATTTAGTGTACACAGGTGACTCAGATGTAACACTGATAGCGGTAATCAGGAGCCCATATATCACACAAGGTAACAACATTAGATAGTGGTACTTATCAGGAGGTGTCTGTGGTGGTGAAGCATGGAGGACTGCACAGCCGTGCAGTCTGACTCCCACTGCAGAAAAGATGATGCATGCACTGGAACACTGAGTCTCTGTAGCTGATATCTGCTCCCAGTCTCAGCTCTGCACACTTGTACACACAGGACTCTGTGTCTCAGTCTCTCTGTGTGTCACACCCTCCCTGACATGGAGGGACAGAAACTTACAGCATTTGACTCCGCCTCCGAGTGACTCCTGGCACTAGAGCTCTAACACTAGGGGATGCACCCATAGACTAATACACAGAAGGAGACAGGTACAGAGCACACCATATCCTAACATTAAGTCCTTAAGATCCCGACCGGCAGTAGACTAACTACATCCCATAACAGACTTATGGCTAGAGTTCCATCCCAGTTATGTAGCATTTTGCAGTGAGAACCACAAGGATATCATTACTTCTGAAAGCTACCACTGATATCAGATCGGAGAGATATGTTTAATACTAAGAGAACTGACCCTGATTTCTGAGACAATAATCACTACATCTTTAAGCTTTAAAGAATTACAAGCTACTGGCATATTGTTACCAGATGAGTCAATGGAAGGAGAATATTACTGTAAGAGTAGTAATCACCCTTTACTCAAGGTGAAGTGATTCAATTTATAGCGACCGGGACAAATATATTGGATGTCAACATAAAAGCCCCAACTGTGCACCAACGACACTGCGGTGATCTACAACACACTGGGTACCCAGGCTTATTTATATCATTAGTACTGCCTGCACTAGAGATCGTATTTACTATAGTAATGTAAATTTCCATACATGTTAAATATTGTGCCAATTGTGGCTAGTGTGTGACTAGACAACCTTTATATATATTTATGTATATTACATTCAGTATACTTACCTGCTGACTAAACTTGCATGTGTGTACTTGGAGGGAGAGAGAGGTCAGGTTTAATGGTATACCAACCTAATATAATTTATACTTAAAGCATACTGTATATGAGGGTGTTAAATATAAATATTACACACCTACATGTAGGAGAATATTAGATCACCTACTGTGACAAGGACACTGGGATAGTGTTTGAGGGCAGGTATGTTTGTCCCAGTTTCTTGTCTTACATGTTTTAGAAAGTGTTAACTTCTAGGGAAAATGCTTTTGGTTTTGTCTGAACCTTTTCAGTTTGCTGTAAAAGCTGGGTATAGGCTCTAAGAGAGAGATAAGGAGAGTTCTAGCCATTGGGCCCAGTTCGGGTCTTTGGCCTCACAGAGGGCTAATCAGGGTTTCAGCTGTGTAAGTGTGTTATAGGGCTGCTAGCCTGATTAGTATGGGCAGACTGCCTGGGAAGGCTGCAGAGTCTGTGTGAGAGGAACACGCTTTTGACACAAGTAAGCTACACAGTATTTACTGGAGAACTCTTTGTTTTTGTTTAGTGACAGTTAGGAATATCCTGTGTTTAGTTAGTGCCGGACAGGCAAGGTATTTTCTTTTGGTGTTTGTTTTATTTTCTGTTTCAATAAAACTGGCCGGGGTCAGTTGTACCAGAAACTGGACTTGTGTTGTTCCTCAGCTGCTGCGTGCTGCCATATTCCCCAGGAAGAGGCGCCTTGCACCCCACAGTATTACACTACATAATCGGGCTTACTCAAGCAACGCCCATGGACTAATTACAGCTTGGGTTGAGGCACTTCTGTATTAATTACCCATAGGTGGTAAGAGGGGTTACATTATAACAACACAGGACGATTCTTTTGTATAGAAAATAAGATTTTACTCACCGGTAAATTTATTTATCGTAGTCCGTAGTGAATGCTGGGAACTCCGTAAGGACCATGGGGAATAGCGGCTCCGCAGGAGACTGGGCACAACTAAAGAAAGCTTTAGGACTACCTGGTGTGCACTGGCTCCTCCCACCATGACTCCCCCCCCAGACCTCAGTAAGGATACTGTGCCCGGAAGAGCTGACACAATAAGGAAGGATTTTGAATCCCGGGTAAGACTCATACCAGCCACACCAATCACACCGTATAACTCGTGATACTATACCCAGTTAACAGTATGAAATATAACTGAGCCTCTCAACAGATGGCTCAACAATAACCCTTTAGTTAGGCAATAACTATATACAAGTATTGCAGACAATCCGCACTTGGGATGGGCGCCCAGCATCCACTACGGACTACGAGACATAGATTTACCGGTGAGTAAAATCTTATTTTCTCTGACGTCCTAGTGGATGCTGGGAACTCCGTAAGGACCATGGGGATTATACCAAAGCTCCCAAACGGGCGGGAGAGTGCGGATGACTATGAAGCACCGAATGTGCAAACTCAAGGTCCTCCTCAGCCAGGGTATCAAATTTGTAGAATTTAGCAAAAGTGTTAGACCCTGACCAAGTAGCAGCTCGGCAAAGTTGTAAAGCCGAGACCCCCCGGGCAGCCGCCCACGAAGAGCCCACCTTCCTCGTGGAATGGGCTTTTACAGATTTAGAATGCGGCAGTCCAGCCGCAGAATGCGCAAGCTGAATTGTGCTACAGATCCAGCAAGCAATAGTCTTCTTCGAAGCAGGAGCACCCAACTTGTTGGGTGCATACAGGATAAATAGCGAGTCAGTTTTCCTGACTCCAGCCGTCCTGGAAACATATATTTCCAAGGCCCTGACTACGTCCAGTAATTTGGATTCCTCCAAGTCCCTAGTAGCCGTAGGCACCACAATATGTTGTTCAAATGAAAAGCTGATACCACCTTAGGGAGAAATTGGGGACGAGTCCTCAATTCTGCCCTATCCATATGGAAAATCAGATGAGGGCTTTTACATGACAAAGCCGCCAATTCTGACACACGCCTGGCCGAAGCCAAGGCCAACAGCATGACCACTTTCTACGTGGGATATTTCAAATCCACGGTTTTAAGTGACTCAAACCAATGTGACTTTAGGAAACCCAACACCACGTTGAGAACCCAAGGTGCCACTGGAGGCACAAAAGGGGCTGAATATGCAGCACTCCCTTAACAAATGTCTGAACTTCAGGCAGTGAAGCCAGTTATTTCTAGAAGAAAATCGACAGAGCCGAAATCTGGACCTTAATGGAACCCAATTTTAGGCCCATAGTCACTCCTGACTGTAGGAAGTGCAGAAATTGACCCAGCTGAAATTCCTCTGTTGGGGCCTTCCTGGCCTCACACCACGCAACATATTTTCGCCAAATGCGGTGATAATTTGCGGTTACTCCTTTCCTAGCTTTAATCAGCATAGGAATGACTTCCTCCGGAATGCCCTTTTCCTTCAGGATCCGTCGTTCAACCGCCATGGCGTCAAATGCAGCCACGGTAAGTCTTGGAACAGACAGGGAGCCTGCTGCAGCAGGACCTGTCTGAGCGGTAGAGGCCATGGGTCCTCTGAGATTATTTCTTGAAGTTCCGGATACCAAGTTCTTCTTGTCCAATCCGGAACAATGAGTATAGTTCTTACTCCTCTTTTCCTTATTATCCTCAGTACCCTGGGTATGAGAGGAAGAGGAGGGAACACATAAACCGACTGGTACACCCACAGTGTCACTAGAGCGTCAACAGCTATTGCCTGAGGGTCTCTCGACCTGGCGCAATATCTTTCTAGCTTTTTGTTTAGGCGGGACGCCATCATGTCCACCTGTGGCCTTTCCCAATGGTTTACAATCAGTTGAAAGACTTCTGTATGAAGTCCCCACTCTCCCGGGTGTAGGTCGTGTCTGCTGAGGAAGTCTGCTTCCCAGTTGTCCACTCCCGGAATGAACACTGCTAACAGTGCTAACACGTGATTTTCCGCCCATCGGAGAATCCTTGTGGCTTCTGCCATCGCCATCCTGCTTCTTGTGCCGCCCTGTTGGTTTACATGGGCGACTGCTATGATGTTGTCTGATTGGATCAGTACCGGCTGGTTCTGAAGCAGGGGTCTTGCCTGACTTAGGGCATTGTAAATGGCCCTCAGTTCCAGAATATTTATGTAGGGAAATCTCCTGATTTGTCCCTGGAAGTTTTTCTTTTTCCTGTGTGACTGCCCCCCAGCCTCGAAGGCTGGCATCCGTGGTCACCAGGATCCAGTCCTGTATGCCGAATCTGGGGCCCTCTTGGAGATGAGCACTCTGCAGCCACCACAGCAGAGACACCCTGGTCCTTGGAGACAGGGTTATCAGCCGATGCATCTGAAGATGCGATACGGACCACTTGTCCAACAAGTCCCACTGAAAAGTTCTTGCATGGAACCTGCCGAATGGAATTGCTTCGTAAGAAGCTACCATCTTTCCCAGGACTCGCGTGCAGTGATGCACCGAGACCTGTTTTGGTTTCAGGAGGCCTCTGACTAGAGATGACAACTCCTTGTCTTTCTCCTCCGGGAGAAACATTTTTTTTCTGGTCTGTGTCCAGAACCATACCCAGGAACAGTAGACTCGTCGTAGGAACCAGCTGCGACTTTGGAATATTCAGAATCCAGCCGAGCTGTTGTAGCACTTCCCGAGATAGTGCTACTCCAACAAACAGCTGCTCCCTGGACCTCGCCTTTATAAGGAGATTGTCCAAGTACGGGATAATTATTCCGGCCATTACCTTGGTAAATACCCTCGGTGCCGGGGACAGACCAACGGCAACGTCTGGAATTGGTAATGACAATCCTGTACCACAATTTTGAGGTATTCCTGGTGAGGAGGGTAAATAGGGACATGCAGGTAAGCATCCATGATGTCCAGTGATACCCTGAAATTCTCCAGGCTTGCAATAATCGCCCTGAACGATTTCATTTTGAACTTGAACCTTCGTATATAAGTGTTCAAGGATTCTGGTTTCGGTACCACAAACATTTTGGAATAGTAACCCCGGCCTTGTTGAAGGAGGGGTACCTTGATTTCACCTGCTGGAAGTACAGCTTGTGAATTGCCGCCAGTACTACCTCCCTTTCTCCGAGAGCAGCAGGCAAGGCTGATGTGAGGTAACGGCGAGGGGGAGTCGCCTCGAACTCCAGCTTGTATCCCTGTGATACTACTTGGAGAACCTAGGGATCCACCTGTGGGGAAGCCCACTGGTCCCTGAAGTTCCCGAGACACGCCCCCACCGCACCTGTCTCCACCTGTGGAGCCCCAGCGTCATGCGGTGGACTCAGAGGAAGCAGGGGAAGATTTTTGATCCTGGGAACTGGCTGTCT
Organism: Pseudophryne corroboree; assembly: GCF_028390025.1. Taxonomy (NCBI): domain Eukaryota; kingdom Metazoa; phylum Chordata; class Amphibia; order Anura; family Myobatrachidae; genus Pseudophryne; species Pseudophryne corroboree. Next base: position 20,602,902 of record NC_086446.1, on the reverse strand, counting down.
GGTGTAGCTTTTTCCTTCTTCCCTTGTCTCTGTGCAGAAAGGAAGCGCCTTTGGCCCGCTTGCTTTTCTGAAGCCGAAAGGACTGTACCTGATAATACGGTGCTTTCTTAGGCTGTGAGGAAACCTGAGGTAAAAAAATTTCTTCCCAGCTGTTGCTGTGGATACGAGGTCACAGAGACCATCCCCAAACAATTCCTCACCCTTATAAGGCAGAATCTCCATGTGCCCTTTAAAGTCAGCAACACCTGTCCACTGCCGGGTCTCTAATACCCTCCTGGCAGAATAGACATTGCATTAATTCTGGATGCCAGCCGGCAAATATCCCTCTGTGCATCCCTCATATATAAGACGACATCTTTAAAATGCTCTATGTTAGCACAATATTATCCCTGTCTAGGGTATTAATATTATCTGACAGGGTAACAGACCCTGCTGAAGCAGCACTATTCATGCTGAGGCAATTGCAGGTCTCAGTATAATACCTGAGTGTGTATATACACACTTCAGGATAGCCTCCTGCTTTTTATCAGCAGGCTCCTTTAAAGTGGCCGTATCCTAAGACGGCAGTGCCACCTTTTTTGACAAGCGTGTGAGCGCCTTATCCACCCTAGGGGATATCTCCCAACGTGACCTATCCTCTGGCGGGAAAGGGTACGCCAGCAGTAACTTTTTAGAAATTACCAGTTTCTTATCGGGGAAACTCACACTTCTTCACACACTTCATTCACTCATCGGATGGGGGAACAAAACACTGGCTGCTTTTTCTCCCCAAACATAAAACCCTTTTTTAGTGGTACTTGGGTTAATGTCAGAAATGTGTAACACATTTTTTATTGCCGAGATCATGCTACGGATGTTCCTAGTGGATTGTGTATATGTCTCAACCTCGTCGACACTGGAGTCAGACTTCGTGTCGACATCTGTGCCTGTCATCTGAGGTAGCGTGCGTTTTTGAGCCCCTGATGACTTTTGAGACGCCTGGACAGGCGCTGGCTGAGAAGCCGGCTGTCCCACAGCTGTTACGTCATCCAGCCTTTTATGTAAGGAGTTGACACTGTCGGTTAATACCTTCCACCTATCCATCCACTCTGGTGTCAGCCCCACATGGGGCGACATCACATTTATCGGCCTCTGCTCCGCCTCCACATAACTTTTCTCCTCAAACATGTCGACACAGCCGTACCGACACACCGCACACACACAGGGAATGCTCTGACTGAGGACAGGACCCCACAAAGTCCTTTGGGGAGACAGAGAGAGAGAGTATCTTTATTGGTGACATTGCAAATGGCATTAAAGGGAAAGTATGCCTTTTTGCAGATGACACAAAGGTATGCAACAGGGTAGACACACCAGGTGGGGTAAAACAAATGATTGAGGATCTAGGTAGACTAGAGGAATGGTCAAGAGTCTGGCAATTACAGTTTAATGCCAAAAAATGCAAAATCATGCACTTGGGTCTCAAAAATCCTAAAGCTAAATACAGTATTAATGACACTATACTGGAAACTACTGAGGAGGAAAGGGATCTAGGAGTCACTATTTCAGATGACTTAAAAGCAGGTAAGCAATGTAACAAGGCAATGAGGAAGGCTAGTCAGATGCTTGGCTGCATTGGGAGAGGAATCAGCAGCAGAAAGAAAGAAGTAATAATGCCACTGTATAGGTCATTGGTACGGCCTCATCTAGAATACTGTATTCAGTTCTGGAGGCCATATCTTCAAAAGGATATTAATACATTAGAAACTGTACAAAGGAGGGCAACTAAAATGGTGCATGGCCTACATCATAAAACATACCCAGAAAGACTAAGAAATCTCAATATGTATAGTTTGGAGCAGAGAAGGGAAAGGGGGGACATGACAGAAACTTTCAAATATATGAAGGGTTTTAACAAAGTCCAGGAGGGAAACATTCTCCAAATGCAGAGAAGCTATAGGACACGAGGACATGCACTGAGACTGGAGGGGGGGAGGTTCAGGGGAAATTTGCAGAAAAATGATTTCACAGAAAGGGTAGTGGACAAGTGGAATAGCCTCCCATCAGTGGTGGTAGAGGCTAAGACAGTAGAGCAATTTAAACATGCATGGGATAGACATAAGGATATCCTTACAAAGAAATAAGGATCAAATAAGGTTAGTGATAAAAAATAATATAAAAAAATAAACAAATAAGGGGCAGACTAGATGGGCCAAGTGGTTCTTATCTGCCGACAAATTCTATGTTTCTATGTTTATGCCAGCACACACCAGAGCGCTATATAATGCAGGGATTAACACTATAACTGAGTGATTTTTCCCCCAATAGCTGCTTGTATACAAACATTGCGCCTAAATTTAGTGCCCCCCCCCCCCTCTCTTTTTAACCCTTTGAGCCTGAAAACTACAGGGGAGAGCCTGGGGAGCTGTCTTCCAGCTGCACTGTGAAGAAAAAATGATTTTTCTCCCGCTTTTTTCATGGATTCTGGCAGGGGTAATTTATCACATATATAGCCCTGGGACTATATATTGTGATGATTTGCCAGCCAAGGTGTTTATATTGCCCTCAGGGCACCCCTCCCCCCTAGCGCCCTCCACCCATCAGTGACCGGAGTGTGAGGTGTGCATGAGGAGCAATGGCGCACAGCTGCAGTGTTGAAGACAGAAGTCTTCTGCCGCCGATTTTCAGGAACACTTCTTGCTTCTGGCTCTGTAAGGGGGCCGGCGGCGCGGCTCCGGGACCGAACATCAAGGTCGGGTCCTGTGGTCGATCCCTCTGGAGCTAATGGTGTCCAGTAGCCTAAGAAGCCCAAGCTACCACCAGTTAGGTAGGTTCGCTTCTTCTCCCCTTAGTCCCTCGCTGCAGTGAGTCTGTTGCCAGCAGATCTCACTGTAAAATAAAAAACCTAAAATATACTTTCTTTCTAGGAGCTCAGGAGAGCGCCTAGTGTGCATCCAGCTCGGCCGGGCACAAGATTCTAACTGAGGTCTGGGGGTCATTGTGGGAGGAGCCAGCGCACACCAGGTAGTCCTAAAGCTTTCTTTAGTTGTGCGCAGTCTCCTGCGGAGCCGCTATTCTCCATGGTCCTTACGGAGTTCCCAGCATCCACTAGGACGTCAGAGAAAGACAATACACGCCGCTCACCCTGTATAATAATAACAAGACACCACAGGCCTCTTCTCTTGTACAGCAGGATGCCACAGGTTTCTCCCCCCTGTATAATAGGACATCATAGGTCGCTCCAGTTGTATAATAGGATGTCACAGGCCAGTCCCCCTGTATAGTAGGACACCGCAAGCCTCTCCATCTGTATAGTGGTATGTCACATGCTGCCCCCTGTATAATTGGACAACGCAGGCCGCTCCCTCTGTATAATAGGATGCCAAAGGCCACTCCACCTGTATAATAGGATGCCACAGGTCACATCACGTGTATAGTAGGACGCCTCAGGCTGCTACCTCTGTATATTAATGGTCAGTGCCCATTGTATCACGGTAAATGCGTGGTCTGCGCCACCTGTATTACGGTAACGGCGGGATCTGCACCACCTGCATTACAATAATAGGACACTAGAGTGTTAGCTACCTGTACAGGGATAATGCAGCACCAGAGTCTGCTCCAGCTGCACTATAACAAGGCACCAGAGGCTGCTCCCCCTGTAGTTCAGCAACCTGACATCAGAGCTGCTCAGCCTATAGAATAATAATATTAATATCATTGCCTGCTGCCAGACACAGCAATGGCTGCTCTCTGCTCCTGCTGCCTTGTGGTAATGATAGATGGAAGGCGGAGCTCAGACCAGGGGACAATGGTCGCCGCTCCTGACGTCACTACGCGGCCGGGGAACTGCTGCTACAGCTGCCGGACTAATCTACAAGAAAATGGCCGCCGGCCTCCTGCACTGGAGACTTGTATGGTAATAATTATTACAGACGGAGGTGCTGGGTCCTGAGTGTGGGAGGGGAGGGGCCAGACACCATGAAGCAACCTGTGCCAATCATACCCTACTTCCGGCCTGTGCGGTCCACCTTACTTCCGGCCTGTGCGTTCCACACACGGGAAGTGGCTGATCATCGATTGCTGCAGCCTCTCACTGTCGGTCGAGGTCAGGTAATGATTGGTTCTAAATCTACCATCAGCCGTCAGGTAATGGCGTCTTCCTATACAGGGGGAGCAGCCTGTGGTGTCCTGTTATTATTATAATACAAGATGAGCAGCTTGTGGTGTCCTGTTATTACTATTATTATTATTATTGTTACTAGTATTATAGGGGGGGGTGGGGCAAGTGATGTCCTACAATACAGGAAGCGTGGTCTGGGATGTCCTGTCTTTAATATACAGGGAGAGATATCTGTGGTATCCTGTTATTATTTTTATACAGGGGGAGCAGCCATTAGTGTATTAATAATATAATATTATATGTAATTGTAGGGACTGAATATTTCTGCAGCAGGGTACATTGTGTTCCACAGGGAAACATCGAGGGTGTAGAGTGGATCTTGATCCAGAGGCACCAACAGGCTAAAGCTTTAGGCTGTCCCAGGATGCATTGGGGCCTCCTCTATAACCCAGCCTCCAGGCACTGTGAGCTCAGTTTTGAGTTGGTTCCTGCAGCAGCAGGTCTCTTAACTGGGGGGCTGCGCTTGGCAGCCTTGAAAAAGCTTTCTAAGAAGACTTCAAGGGCCGCGGCGCTGATATGTCAGTGTGACATTCAGAGCTGCGGCTCCATCACCTCCCTAGTGGTGTCTCATACTCCCGCGGCCTGTTCCAGGGTACTTGCGGCAGAGATGCTACGGCTTTAGGCACACGGTCGCAGACGCTCTCCTGGTTTGTGTAGCTGCTACGGGGAGAAGGTAAGAGGATCCACAGACGGGACCCGTCATGAAAAAAACACGTTCATGTCGCAGTCTAGGGAGACGGACTGCGACGCTGGCGTGGACACTTACCGAGCAGGGACCCCACTAGACCACCAGGGCGTATTGAGTACAGGTCGGGTGTACTAACACCCCATTTAATAAGGCTCATAGTACCCGGGGTGGAAGTCCAGCATAGGGGAGGTGGTGCTTGACGTGTAGACCCTCCCCCGGCCCAGGGCGCTATATATGCAGACTTTCCTGCCCTGGAGCTGCCTCACACTCTCACTCCCTGACTGAGACGCTGGGCGCCATCCTCTGAGCTTAGCTGCGGCTGGTCTCCAAGACTGCAGGGCGAGGTCTCCCTAGTAAAGCCATCTGTATATAGCGCTGTGACTTTACAAACACTTGAGTATTCTACATGTCTCTATACAGTCAGCGTTAGTTAAGAAAAAGTATACCTTACAGGATATATTATACGGGTATTCTGATATATATCTCCGGTCTAGGACTGCGCTGTTATATCTATCTATCTATCTATCTATCTATCTATCTATCTATCTATCTATCTATCTATCTATCTATCTATCTATCTCTGTACATATACTAGTCCAGTGCAGTTTTGTTGTTATAATAATTATATGCATTGCCTGTGACTGTGTGTGCCTGTATCTGCTGTGTGGTTTCACTTTCAGTGTTTCCCAGATATCACTATAACTATATTCTGTAACCTAAGGGACTAGGTGCGTCAGGGTCATATATATGGTGCGTCACAGTATTTACCCAATACGTGTATTCTACTGTGTACTCACTTACATAATACCGGATTTATTTGCAGGTGTGGTGTACTGGATATTCAGTTACATCCTAACGGATTTATTAGCAGATGTTATACTCTGTCTGGCTTTATCGTACTAAATCGCTCTGTGTTACATTTGTGTTCAATGTCTAACAAGAAGGGCAGTAAGTCTGTGGATGCTCCTGCATCATGCAGAGCAGGCGCCAAGGATTTACCAGAGGGGGAAGTTCTGCATGATGGTCTGTGCACTGTGTGTCATACATCTCCCAGTCAGTCCGCAGCTTCTGTAACTAATCAGGAGCCACCCTGGGCTGCATTCTCAAACCTACTGGGTACTCTGGTGGAACGCCTTACTCCCCCTATGGGACCACCTGTGCCACTACAGCCACAAATTGCCCCTATGGTTAATCAGCCTTGGGCGGAAATTTTGTCTAACCAGTTGCAGCAGTTGAATCATTCCTTGGTCAGACAAAAATCTACTCCAGGTCACTCCCGTGTCTCTGGGTCATCTAAGCGGCTGCTTCGTCCTCACAATCCAAGGAGGATACTACTCGACCCTGTTTCTAGTCGCGAAACCCAATGAGTCTTTCTGGCCTATACTCAACCTCAAATCACTGAACAAGTTTGTGAGAGTGTCCAAGTTCTGCATTAAAACACTGCACTCAATTGTACTTGCTATGGAACCTGGAGACTATATGGTATCCCTGGATATACAGGATGCATACCTGCATATACCTATTGCCAAGTCACAGCAATATCTACGGTTTGCTATTGGCAACCTCCATTATCAGTTCAAGGCTCTACTATTTGGACTGGCTATGGCTCCTTGGATCTTCACCAAGGTTATGACTGTAATGATGGCCCATCTCCGTCGCCAGGGAGTTAGGATCCTGCAGTATCTGAATGACTTGCTGATTCTGGCAAACTCCCAAGATGTCCTCCTCCGTCATCTGCAACTGACAATAAGCTTCCTACAAGCCCATTGGTGGCTCATCAATTGGAAGAAATCCTTGCTGGTCCCAGCACAGAGCATGGTGCATTTGGTGGCACTCCTGGACACACACAGTCAGCGACTGTTTCTGTCCCCGGAGAACGTCCTGAAGCTTCAGGACAGGATATGATGCTTCCTTTATTGTCCCAGAGTGTCAATGCACTCGGCAATGCAAGTACTTGGCCTAACGGTGTCGGCATTCGACATGGTGGAGTACGCTCAATTACATTCCCGCCCTCTGCAGAGGTTAATCCTTTCCAAGTGTGATGGCCTACCTCATCGAATCGGATCTCACATGATCACTTTGACTCCGAAGGTTTGTCTGTCGCTGGCCTTGTGGCTACAGGACCAGCAAATTAACAGGGGCCGTCCCTTCTGGATCCCCGACTGTGTCTTGCTGACAACAGATGCCAGTCTGCTGAGATGGGGAGCGATATTGGAGCAACACTCTTTTCAGGGTCGCTGGACTAAGGAGAAATCACTCCTCCCAATAAACATTCTGGAGTTGTGGGTAGTTTTCAACGCGATAACTCCCGCCATGCCTCTGGTACAGAACAGGCCTGTTCAAATATAGTCAGACAACACCACCACGGCATACATAAACCATCAGGGCGGCACTCAAAGCCACATGGCAATGATGGAAGTGTCAAAAGTCCTTTGTTGGGCGGAGCACCATTTTCCAGCAATATTGGCAGTGTTCATTCTGGGTGTCCTGAACTGGGAAGCAGACTTCATCAGTCATCAGGACGTGCACGCCGGAGAGTGGAGTCTTCATCCAGAAGTCTTTCAACTACTAGTGGACATGTGGGCCCACCAGATGTAGACCTGATGGCATCTTGACACAATCACAAAGTCCTGGTGTTCGGATCAAGGACCAGCAATCCTCAAGCATTGTTCGTGGACACACTAGCCATTCCATGAAACTTTTGCTTGCCCTACATATTCCCTCCAGTGTCACTCCTGCCCAGGGTCCTGCGGAGTTCAAGCAAGGAGGAAAACAACTTCTAGTCGCTCCGGTGTGGCCCAGATGGCATTGGTTCTCAGACCTGCAGGGTCAATTGAGAGAGCGTCTCCTGCTACTTCCTTAGCACCCAGACCTCCTCGTACAGGGCCCTTCTCTACCCAGACCTGGCCAGACTGGTTTTGATGGCATGGCTCTCGATGCATCACTCCTGAGGGCCAAGTGATTCTCCGAGGCGTTTATACAAACTATGTTGAAAGCCCGCAAACCGGCATCTGCCCGGATTTAATATAGGGTCTGGAATTCTTATTTCACCTGGTGTGCTGATAAGAATTATGATGCATACAGATTCAGAACTTCCAGAATTCTGGCTTTTCTGCAACAAGACCTGGACTTAGGCCTTCGTCTGGCCTCCCTCAAGGCTCACATATCTGCCTTGTCGGTATGGTTTGCCCTGCAAGAGTCTCCATTTGAACCTCTTCAGTCTGTGGACCTTAAGTGGCTCACAGCCAAGGTCCTGTTTTACTGGCTATTGCCTCTTCTAGAAGGGTGTAGGACTAAGGCGCATTGTCCTTTCGTCCACCCTTTCTGATATTTCATCATGACCGGGCAGTTCTTAGAACTCGCCCAGGTTATTTGCCTAAGGTGGTGTCATCTTTTCACCTCAACCAAGGGATTGTGGTCCCGGCCTTTATCTCTTCACTCTTTGGAGGACAAATCAGGTCTTTGGATGTGGTAAGGGCTCTCCGTATATATGTGGAGAGTACTGCATCTATCGGGAGGTCAGATACCCTTTTCGTACTATAAGCAAACAAAATGAGAACTACCCAACTGCGCACAGCTTATGGAAGTCCACTTGAATATAGAAATTTCACAAATACGTCCGTCAAAAATAGTGGAGGGGAGGTCTTAGACCAGTATTCCTCTGTTCTTCTCTTCTTTCTTTTTAATTCCGAGGAGTCTCCTTCAGATTCACCGAATGTCCCTCAAAAACAGTGGAAGAACAATATTGTGTAGTATGTCCTGGATTTGGGTGGTTTCTGGGTTATGTGGTTTAACAAAATGGTTCTTACCGTACTCACGTCTAAAACGGAGGTGTTCACACGCATAAAGGTTTCTTTATGGACCCAAAACTTCTCCTAACTGGATGGATGGCTAGTCATGTTCTTTCAAATCCTCACCAAGTGGTGTCCCAATTTGAGAGATACCGGGGAGAAGAATACCTCAATTAATAGATGCCCCACGATAGAGTTTGTTCAATCAATCACACTGACGGCCGGAGAAATAGACTAGCATACCGTACTCACACTCCAAGTATATTCAATATACCCATAAAGGTATCTTTAACTGTAATTCATACTCAGACAGATCAGATGAATTTAAAGATGTAGATGGGCAAGCGTACCCCACTTACAATCTTCTATGATGTTGTCCAGCCCGTAGTGGTTTCTTTTTCCACTTTCTTCCCAGGAAGTGGAACTCCACTAACGAGTGCTTCCAATCTCGGTATAATGAAATATATATCAAGAATGGAATTCACCATAATGTCTAACACTGGACGGGAATTCCACGGACTCTCCTGTATTATGCAGGGCATGCGCCAAGGATTTGCCGGAGGGGTTAGCTTTGAATGATAGTCTGTGAAATATGTGCCATATATCTCCCAGTCAGTCCGCAGCTCCTGCAGCCAATCAGGAGCCACCTTGGGCGGCTTTCTCAACTATGCTCAATATGCTTGTGACATGCCTTACATTGACATTACAATCTGATTGAGCAGCTTTCCACTTTGTGTATTGACTACGTCCATCCTGGCTCGCCGTATTCTGTGGTTGAGGTCATGGAAGGTGGACCTGGACTCCAAAAAGACTTTGGAGGTACTCCCTTTTAAGAGAGACATCCTATTTGGGGAAGATCTCAATAAGATTGTGACTGACTTAGCAGCTGCAAAGACTGCATATCTCCTGAATACTAATCCTTTGCACAGAAGGCAAAAGGTTCCAATTTTTTGCTCCTTTTGACCTCAAGGGAAAGCTAAAGGTCAGGCATACCCGAGACAATCTCGTGCTCCCAAAACCATTAAGCCCAAAGCAGAACAATCCTGAGCTGCCAGTCAGCCTGCTTCTAAACAAGACAAGCCTGGTGCATGACTGGGTCTCCCCCTGGGGGATCCCAGTTTGGGAGGCCAACTTCTGTGGTTCACCCAGGACTGGTTAGAGACCACTTCAGATGCATGGGTGCGAGAAGTTGTCTCTCACGGGTACGCAGTGTCTTTCAAGAGACATCACCATCACCAATTCTTCACAATGGTTATTCCTTTGGATCCGTTGAAGGCGCAAGCTCTACAGCTGGTTGTGCATTCCCTCCTGGATACAGGAGTGGTAGTGTCAGTACCTCTGTCCCAGAGAGGAGGAGGAGGAGGATACTACTCGACCCTGTTTCTAGTTCCGAAACCCAATTTGTCTTTCTGGCCTATACTCCAACTCAAATCACTGAAGAAGTTTGTGAGAGTGTCCAAGTTCCGTATGGAAATGCTGCACTCAATTGTACTGTCCATGGAACCCTGAGATTATATGGTATCCCTGGATATACAAGATGCTTATCTGCACATACCTATTACATACATATCGCATCAGCAATATCTGCGGTTTGCTATTAGCAACCCTCACTATCAACTCCAGGCTCTGCCATTTGGACTGGCCACAGCTCCTCTGTACTTTACCAAGGTTATGGCCATGATGACAACCTATCTCCATCTTCAGGGTGTCCGGATCCTGCCGTATCAGGACGACTTTCTTATTCTGGCGAACTCCCAAAATGTCCTCCTCGGTCATCTACAATTGACAGTAAAGAAGCCTACAAGCCCACGGGTGGCTCGTCAACTGGAAGAAGTCCTCACTGGTCCCTGCTCAGAGCATGGTGCACTGGGGGCACTGCTGGACACACACAGTCAATGGCTGTTTCTGTCTCCAAGGAAGGTCCTGAAACTTCAGGACAGGATCAGATACTTCCTCTCTCGACCAAGAGTGTCAATACATCGGCGATGCAAGTACTAGGCCTCATGGTGTGGGCTTTCGACATGGTAGAGTATGCTCCGTTTCACTCCCGCGCCCTACAGAGGTTGATTCTTTCCAAGAGGGATGGCCTACCTCATCGGATCAGGTCCCAAATGATCTCCTTGACTCTGAAGGTTAATCTGTCACTGACCTGGTGGCGACAAGACCAGCAGTTGAGCAAGGGCCGTCTCTTCTGGATCCCGAACTGGGTCCTACTGACTATGGACGCCAGTCTGCGGGTTTGGGGCACCGTGTTGGAGCAACACTCTTTCCAAGTTCGGTGGAGCAAGGAGGAATCACTCCTCCTGATAAACATTCTGGAATTGAGGGCAGTGTTCATTGCTTTGTCTCTCGCCCTGCCTCTGATACAGAAAAGGCCTGTTTAAGTATGGTCAGACAATGCCATCATGGTGGCGTACATAAACCATCAAGGCGGCACTTGAAGTCGCATGGCAATGATGGAAGTGTAAAAAATCCTTAGTTAGGCAGAACACCATCTGCCAGTGATATATCGACAGTGTTCATTCCGGGGTCCTCCACTGGGAAGCGTATTTCCCCAGTCGTCAAGACATACACGCCGGAGAGTGGAGTCTTCATCCAAAGTCTTTTAACTCCTAGTGGACAGGTGTAGACCTGATGGCGTCTCGACACAATCACAAAGTTCCGGTCTTTGAATCAAGAACCAGGGATCCTCAAGCACTGTTTGTGGATGCACAGGCAATTCCATAGAACTTTCGCTGCCCTACGTGTTCCCTCTGGTGTCACTCCTGCCCAGGGTAATACGGAAGTTCAAACAAGAAAAATTCTACTTCTAGTCGCTCCAGCGCATTAGTTCTCAGACCTGCAGGGTCTATCGATAGAGCGTCCTCTTCTACTTCCTCAGCGACCAGACCTCCTCATTCAGGGCCCTTGTGTCTACCCCGGACCTGGCCAGACTGGCTTTGATGGCGTGGCTCTTGAAGCTTCATTCCTGAGGGCCAAAGGATTCTCCAAGGTGGTTATCCAAACTATGCTAAAGGCCTGCAAACCGGCCTCTGCACGGATTTATTATAGGGTCTGGAATTCTTACTTCACCTGGTGTGCTGCTAAGAATTACGATGCTTACAAATTTAGTACTTCCAGACTTCTGTCTTTTTGTTGCAACAAGGCCTGGATTTCTGACTTTGTCTGGCCTCCCTCTAGGTTCACATAGCTGCCTTGTCGGTGTGGTTTCAGAGAAAAATTGCGTCTCTACCTGACGTTCATACATTCACTAAGGGCATATTACGGATTCAGCCTCCCTATGTCCCTCCTGTGGCTCCATAGGATTTGTCTATTGTCTTGAATGCCCTACAACAGTCTCCATTTGAACCTCTTGAGTGAGTGGACCTTAAATGGCTTACAGCTAAGGTTCTTATTGGCTATTGCCTCTGCTAGAAGGGTATCAGACTTAGGCGCTTTGTCCTGTCGTCCACCCTTTTTGATATTTCATCGTGACCGAGCAGTTCTTCGAACTCGCCTCAGTTATTTGCCTAAGGTGATGTCACCATTTCACCGTAACCAAAAGATTGTGTATCCGACCTTCATCTCTTCTAAATTGTCCTCCAAAGAGCGTTCTTAGGATGTGTTAAGGGCTCTCCATATATATGTGGAGAGGACTTCCTCTATTAGGAGGTCAGATGCCTTTTTTGTACTGTTTGGTTGTTTTGTTGGCCTTTCAATAAGCAAACCTTAGTCAGATGATTAGAATGGTGATTGCACAAGCCTATGCGCAGTCTGAACTCCCAGCTCCTGCTGCTATTAAAGCCCATGCTAGTCGGTCTGTTGGACCTTCATGGTCGGCCCACCTTGGCGCGTTTTTCAAGGCAGCTATGTGGTCCTCAGTGAACACATTTATTAGGTTATATGCCTTTGATACTTTCGCCTCCCAGGATTGCTTCCTTTGGACGCCGGGTTCTCATATCCGCTAAGCCGCGTCCTCTACCTTGAGGAACTGCTTTAGTACATCCGCTATGTATTCCCTGTGGTACACACTTTACCCCGCTACAGAAAAGATTTATGGTAGACTTACCATAGTTAAATCTCTTTCTGCGAGGTACACTGGGTTCCACAGGGCGCCCACCCTGACGTACTTAGCTTCTTTGGGATTGTATGGCATTAGCCGCTAGTCCCTTCTCCTGTCGTGAGAACGTGGTTCTGTGTGACTAACATCTACTTTCTCTTTTACCTGCTCCTGCATTGGACTGCAAAATGATGTGATAATACATACAAGCGCCCAGTGAAGGGACTTAATGATGGTTCAGAGTCCTTCCACAGTCAATTTTCAATGTTAATGTAACAAAAAAAAAAAGTGCATATAGTGATGTACCATTAAAACATTTAATATACAATCACATGAAACATAACAATAGTAAAACATAAAGTGCATGGAATCAAAAGTGCAGAGAGTGTCCAAAGTGCGTAATTACCAGCAGCAAGTTAATTCAGGCATGAGGTTTTTTGTTCCACGGCAACTGCGGGTGTCACTTCCTCATTTGGCTGTCCTGCAGACTGTCACACTCGGTCTCCTTTGGATAAAATACCAACGCGTTTCTACCCTTCACGGGTCTTTTTCAAGGCATCCAGCAGAATCTGTCCTGTGGAAGGACTCTGAACCATCATTAAGTCCCTTCACTGTGCGCTTGTATGTATTATCACATCATTTTGCAGTTTGCTTGAGATTCTCTGGGTGGAGGTACACATGAGAGTTACCTCTGTGTGATTAGTACACTAACTAGCTGCCTTTCTCTGAGCGCACTGAGAATTATCTATCCTTCTGTATTCCTGCATTGGACTGGTTAACAAAGCTGAGCACTCAGTGTCTGGAGGCGGGGTTATATAGGAGGCCCCTGGAATGCATTCTGGGACAGTCTAAAGCTTTAGCCTGTTGGTGCCTCTGGCTCAAGATCCATCTCTACACCCCGATGTATTCCCTGTGGAACACAGTGTACCTTGCAGAAAGAGATTTAACCATGGTAAGTCTTGTCATAAATCTCCTTTTATATATGTGTTATTTAGGGTGAATCTCTTACAAATATGACGGCAGTAGATATAGAGGGAGAAGAAGAGGCGTATGTGACTGCTATGAAGGCAGAAGAACCGGAAGGAGAAGAGACGTGTGTGACCGATATGAAGGCAAAAGGTATAGAGGGAGAGGAAGAGACATATGTGACTGATATGAAGGCAGAAGATATAGAGGGAGAAGAAGAGACGTATGTGACTGATATGAAGGCAGAAGATATAGAGGGAGAAGAAGAGATGTATGTGACTGATATGATGGCAGAAGATATAGAGGGAGAAGAAGAGACGTATGTGACTGATATGAAGGCAGAAGATATAGAGGGAGAAGAAGAGACGTATGTGACTGATATGAAGGCAGAAGATATAGAGGGAGAAGAAGAGACGTATGTGACTGATATGAAGGCAGAAGATATAGAGGGAGAAGAAGAGACGTATGTGACTGATATGAGGGCAGAAGATACAGAGGGAGAAGAAGAGACGTATGTGACTGATATGAAGGCAGAAGATATAGAGGGAGAAGAAGAGACATATGTGACTGATATGAAGGCAGAAGATATAGAGGGAGAAGAAGAAATGTATGTGAGGGATGATCAGCAGTGTATGGAGGACAAAATCCCTACAGATATCAGCACAGGTGAGTAATAAGCACTTATTACAGGAAATAGTCACATATTCTCCTTGCACAGTTATTACAAAAATCTCTCATACTTCACCCTCCTTTCAAACTAATGAGGGAAATGTATCTGCAAAGTGGGGGAGTCAGGAGCCATCAGCCCCTATTATACTCCTGCTCTCCACCTAACATCATGTCACTGTATGTTACCAGCCCAGAGATCTGACCAGTCTCCTCCCCACACTCTCTGATGTATCTCATATGTCAAGAGCCATCAGCCCCTATTATACTCGTGCTCTCCCCTCATATCATGTCACTGTGTGTAACCAGGCCAGAGATCTGACCAGTCTCCTCCCCACACTCTCTGGTGTATCTCATACTTCAGGAGCCATCAGCCCCTATTATACTCCTGCTTCCACTCACATCATGTCACTGTGTGTTACCAGCCAAGAGATCTGGCCAGTCTCCTCCCCACACTCTCTGGTGTGTCTCATACATCAGGAGCCATCAGCCCCTATTATACTCCTGCTCTCCCCCTCACATCATGTCACTGTGTGTTACCAGCCCAGAGATCTGACCAGTCTCCTCCCCACACTCTCTGGTATATCTCATACATCAGGATCCATCAGCCCCTATTATACTCCTGCTCTCCCCCTCACATCATGTCACTGTATGTTACCAGCCCAGAGATCTGACCAGTCGCCTCCCCACACTCTCTGATGTATCTCATATATCAAGAGCCATCAGCCCCTCATACTCCTGCTCTCCCCCTCATATCATGTCACTGTCATTTACCAGCCCAGAGATCTTAACAGTCTCCTCTTCACACTCTCTGGTGTATCTCATACATCAGGAGCCATCAAGCCCTATTATTCTACTGCTCTCCCCCTCATATCATGTCACTGTGTGTTACCAGCCCAGAGATGTGACCAGTCTCCTCCCCGCACTCTCTGGTGTATCTCATACATCAGGAGCCATCAAGCCCTATTTCTCTGACGTCCTAGTGGATGCTGGGTACTCCGTAAGGACCATGGGGAATAGACGGGCTCTGCAGGAGACTGGGCACTCTTAAAAGAAAGATTAGGTACAATATCTGGTGTGCACTGGCTCCTCCCTCTATGCCCCTCCTCCAGACCTCAGTTAGAATCTGTGCCCGGCCAGAGCTGGATGCACCTAGTGGGCTCTCCTGAGCTTACTAGAAAAGAAAGTATTGTTAGGTTTTTTATTTTCAGTGAGATCTGCTGGCAACAGACTCACTGCTACGAGGGACTGAGGGGAGAGAAGCAAACCTACCTGCTTGCAGCTAGCTTGTGCTTCTAAGGCTACTGGACACCATTAGCTCCAGAGGGATCGAACACAGGGCCCAACCTCGATCGTCCGTTCCCGGAGCCGCGCCGCCGCCCCCCTTGCAGAGCCAGAAGACGGAAGAACCAGAAGAAAAACGGCGGCTGAAGACTCCGGTCTTCAATAAGGTAGCGCACAGCACTGCAGCTGTGCGCCATTGCTCCCACAGCACACCACACGCTCCGGTCACTGGTGGGTGCAGGGCGCTGGGGGTGGGGCGCCCTGGGCTGCAATAAGTATACCTTTGGCAAAAATTGCACATAATACAGTTATAAACTGTATATGTGCCTAATCCCCTGCCATTAACATTAAAAAAGCGGGAGAAGCCCGCCGCAGAGGGGGCGGGGCTATCTCCCTCAGCACACCGGCGCCATTTTCTCTTCACAGCTCCGCTGGAAGGACGCTCCCCAGGCTCTCCCCTGCAGTATACACTACAAGAAGGGTAAAAAAGAGAGGGGGGGGGGGCACATAAATTTAGGCGCAAAAGGTGATATAAGCAGCTATTGGGGAAAATTCACTCTGTGTTAGAGTAAATCCCTCTGTTATATAGCACTCTGGTGTGTGCTGGCATACTCTCTCTCTGTCTCCCCAAAGGACTTTGTGGGGTCCTGTCCTCAGTCAGAGCATTCCCTGTGTGTGTGCGGTGTGTCGGTACGGCTGTGTCGACATGTTTGATGAGGAGGCTTTCGTGGAGGCGGAGCAGGAGCCTATAAGTGTGATGTCGCCCCCTGCGGGGCCGACACCAGAGTGGATGGATATGTGGAAGGTATTAACCGACAGTGTCAACTCCTTGCATAAAAGGTTCGATGACGTAACAGCTTTGGGACAGCCGGCATCTAAGTCCGTGCCTGCCCAGGCGTCTCAGAGGCCATCAGGGGCTCAAAAACACCTGCTACCTCAGATAGCAGACACAGATGTCGACACAGAGTCTGACTCCAGTGTAGACGAGGATGAGACAAATGTACAGTCCACAAGGGCCATCCGATGCATGATTACGGCAATGAAAAATGTGTTGAACATTTCTGACATTAACCCGGTTACCACTAAAAAGGGTATTATGTTTGGGGAGAAAAAGCAGCCAGTGACTTTTCCCCCATCTGATGAGTTAAATGAATTGTGTGAAGAAGCGTGGTGTTCCCCAGATAAGAAATTAGTGATTTCGAAGAGGTTACTGATGGCGTACCCTTTCCCGCCAACGGACAGGTTACGTTGGGAAACATCCCCTAGGGTGGAAAAAGCGCTCACACGCTTATTAAAGAAGGTGGCACTGCCGTCTCAGGATACGGCCGCTTTAAAAGAGCCTGCAGATAGAAAGCAGGAGGCTATCCTGATCTGTCCTTTGTTCCCAACATTCAATCTGTCTCAAGATCATGTTACATGCATCTAAAAAACATATCCAAAATACGACCATACCTTACACAAGACACTGCTAAAACTCTAATCCACGCTCTCATTATCTCCCGCATTGATTATTGCAATAGTCTCCTAACTGGTCTTCCAAGACTCTCACCACTACAATCCATTCTGAATGCAGCGGCGAGGCTTATCTTCCTCGCTAGACGTTCATCGTCTGCAGATCCACTCTGTCAGTCCCTCCATTGGTTACCTGTATTCTACCGCATTCAATATAAAATACTTTTACTCACACACAAGGCCATTAACCAAACTACACCAACATACATCACTTCGCTTATCACAAAATATCTCCCAACCCGACCTCTGCGCTCTTCACAAGACCTGCGTCTCTCATCCACACTCATTACTCGCTCCCACTCACGACTGCAGGACTTTCATCGGGCTGCACCCACTCTGTGGAATGCCCTACCACACACAATAAGACTCTCCTCTAGTCTCCAAACCTTCAAGCGTTCCCTCAAAACTCACCTCTTTAGGCAAGCGTATCAAATTCCTGAACCGCCCACATAACTTTCATAAACCTTCCTATCAAATTACATCCACTCTGTACAGTCCACACATATCCTCACATGTCTTCTCATTCTATGCAATAGATAGCACCTTTCCTTGTGTACATATGCCTATAGATTGTAAGCTTGCGAGCAGGGCCTTCCTACCTCTATGACTGTTATCACCCAGTTTGTTGTTGTTATTTCAAATTGAAAAGCGCAACGGAATTTGCTGCGCTATATAAGAAACTGTTAATAAATAAATAATAAATAAATAAATAATATCCTGAAGTCTGTGTATACACACTAAGGTACTATACTGAGACCTGCAATTGCTTCAGCATGGATGTGTAGTGCTGCAGCAGCTTGGTCTGATACCCTGTCAGATAACATTGATTCCCTCGACAGGGATACTATTTTGCTAACCATAGAGTATATAAAAGACGTCGTCTTATATATGAGGGATGCACAGAGGGACATTTGCCGGCTGGCATCTAGAATTAATGCAATGTCCATTTCTGCCAGGAGAGTATTATGGACTCGGCAGTGGACAGGTGATGCTGATTCTAAAAGGCACATGGAGGTTTTGCCTTATAAGGGTAAGGAATTGTTTGGGGACGGTCTCTCGGACATCGTATCCACAGCAACAGCTGGGAAGTCGACTTTTTTAACCTCAGGTTCCCTCACAGCCTAAGAAAGCACCGTATTATCAGGTGCAGTCCTTTCGGCCTCAGAAAGGCAAGCGGGTCAGAGGCGCATCCTTTCTGCCCAGAGGCAGGGGTAGAGGGAAAAAGCTGCACCAGACAGCCAGTTCCCAGGAACAAAAATCCTCCCCTGCTTCCACTAAGTCCACCGCATGACACTGGGGCTCCACAGGTGGAGCCAGGTGCGGTGGGGGAGCGTCTCCGGAACTTCAGCGACCAGTGGGTTCGCTCACAGGTGGATCTCTGGGTTCTACAAGTGGTATCTCAGGGATACAAGCTGGAGTTCGAGGCGACTCCCCCTCGCCGTTACCTCAAATCAGCCTTGCCAGCTGCTCCCAGAGAAAGGGAGGTAGTACTGGCGGCTATTCACAAGCTGTACCTTCAGCAGGTGATAATCAAAGTCCCCCTCCTTCAACAGGGACGGGGTTACTATTCCACAATGTTTGTGGTACCGAAACCAGACGGTTCGGTGAGACCCATTCTAAATTTGAAATCCTTGAACACTTATGTAAGGAAGTTCAAGTTCAAAATGGAATCGCTCAGGGCGGTTATTGCAAGCCTGGAAGAGGGGGATTTTATGGTGTCGCTGGACATCAAGGATGCTTACCCTCATGTCCCCATTTACCCACCTCACCAGGAGTACCTCAGGTTTGTGGTACAGGACTGTCATTACCAATTCCAGACGTTGCCGTTTGGTCTGTCCACGGCACTGAGGGTATTTACCAAGGTAATGGCCGAAATTATGATACTCCTTCGAAAGAAGGGAGTCATAATTATCCCATACTTGGACGATCTCCTTATAAAGGCGAGGTCCAAGGAGCAGTTGTTAGTCAGCGTAGCACTATCTCGGGAAGTGCTACAACAGCGCGGCTGGATTCTGAATATCCCAAAGTCGTCTGCTGTTCTTGGGCATGATTCTGGACACAGAACAGAAGAAGGTGTTTCTCCCGGAAGAGAAGGCCTAGGAATTATCATCTCTGGTCAGGGACCTCCTGAAATCAAAACAGGTGTCGGTGCATCACTGCACGCGAGTCCTGGGAAAGATGGTAGCTTCTTACGAAGCAATTCCCTTTGGCAGGTTCCATGCAAGGATCTTTCAGTGGGATCTGTTAGACAAGTGGTCCGGATCGCATCTTCACATGCATCGGTTGATCACCCTGTCCCCGAGGGCCAGGGTGTCTCTGCTGTGGTGGCTGCAGAGTGCTCATCTTCTCGAGGGCCGCAGATTCGGCATACAGGACTGGGTCCTGGTGGCCACAGATGCAAGCCTCCGAGGTTGGGGGGCAGTCACTCAGGGAAGAAACTTCCAGGGAGAACCCCTGCTTCAAAACCAACCGATGTTGATTCAGTCAGACAACATCACTGCGGTCACCCATGTAAACCGACAGGGAGGCACAAGAAGCAGGATGGCAATGGTAGAAGCCACAAGGATTCTTCGATAGGTGGAGAATCACGTGCTAGCACTGTCAGCAGTGTTCATTCCGGGAGTGGACAACTGGGAAGCATCCTTCCTCAGCAGGCACGACCTCCACCCGGGAGAGTGGGGACTTCATCCAGAAGTCTTCAAGCTGATTGTAAATCGTTGGGAACGGCCACAGGTGGACATGATGGCATCCCGCCTCAACAAAAAGCTAAAAAGATATTGCGCCGGGTCAAGGGACCCTCAGGCAATAGCTGTGGACGCTCTAGTGACACCGTGGGTGTACCAGTCGGTTTATGTGTTCCCTCCTCTTCCTCTCATACCCAAGGTACTGAGGATAATACGAAAGAGAGGAGTAAGAACTATACTCGTCGTTCCGGACTGGCCAAGATGAACTTGGTACCCGGAACTACAAGAAATGATCTCAGAGGACCCATGGCCTCTGCCGCTCCGACAGGACCTGCTACAGCAGGGGCCCTGTCTGTTCCAAGACTTACCGCGGCTGCGTTTGACGGCATGGCGGTTGAACGCCGGATCCTAACGGAAAAGGACATTCCAGATGAAGTCATCTCTACGCTGATAAAAGCTAGAAAGGATGTGACAGCAAAACATTATCACCGCATATGGGTGGTCATTCCGAGTTGTTCGCTCGGTATTCTTTTTTGCATCGCAGCGATTTTCCGCTTATTGCGCATGCGCAATGTTCGCACTGCGACTGCGCCAAGTAAATTTGCTATGCAGTTAGGTATTTTACTCACGGTTTTTTCTTCGTTCTGGTGATCGTAATGTGATTGACAGGAAGTGGGTGTTTCTGGGCGGAAACTGGCCGTTTTCTGGGCGTGTGGGGAAAAAACGCTACCGTTTCTAGGAAAAACGCGGGAGTGGCTGGAGAAACGGAGAAGTGTCTGGGTGAACGCTGGGTGTGTTTGTGACGTCAAACCAGGAACGACAAGCACTGAACTGATCGCACTGGCAGAGTAAGTCTCGAGCTACTCAGAAACTGCACAGAGATGTCTTTTCGCAATATTGCGAATCTTTCGTTCGCAATTTTAAGATGCTAAGATTCACTCCCAGTAGGCGGCGGCTTAGCGTGTGCAATGCTGCTAAAAGCAGCTTGCGAGCGAACAACTCGGAATGAGGGCCA
The DNA here is from genome assembly GCF_028390025.1 of Pseudophryne corroboree. Lineage (NCBI taxonomy): Eukaryota > Metazoa > Chordata > Amphibia > Anura > Myobatrachidae > Pseudophryne > Pseudophryne corroboree. The sequence continues at coordinate 20,582,098 of NC_086446.1, read as the reverse complement.
TGGCGAAAATATGTTTCTTGGTGTGAGGCCAGGAAGGCCCCAACTGAGGAATTTCAGCTGGGTCGATTTCTGCACTTCCTACAGTCAGGAGTGACTATGGGCCTAAAATTGGGATCCATTAAAGTCCAGATTTTGGCCCTGTCTATTTTCTTTCAAAAAGAACTGGCTTCACTGCCTGAAGTTCAGACATTTGTTAAGGGAGTACTGCATATTCAGCCCCCTTTTGTGCCTCCAGTGGCACCTTGGGATCTCAACGTTGTGTTGGATTTCCTGAAATCACATTGGTTTGAGCCACTTAAGACCGTGGAGTTGAAGTATCTCACGTGGAATGTAGTCATGCTGTTGGCCTTGGCCTCAGCTAGATGTGTGTCAGAGTTGGCGGCTTTGTCATGTAAAAGCCCATATCTGATCTTCCATATGGACAGGGCAGAATTGAGGACTTGTCCCCAATTTCTCCCAAAGGTGGTATCAGCGTTTCATTTGAACCAACCTATTGTGGTGCCTGCGGCTACTCGGGACTTGGAGGATTTCAAGTTGCTGGACGTAGCCCGGGCCCTGAAAATCTGTTTCCAGGACGGCTAGAGTCAGAAAAACTGACTCGCTATTTATCCTGCATGCACCCAACAAGTTGGTGCTCCTGCTTCAAAGCAGACTATTGCTCGCTGGATCTGTAGCACGATTCAGCTTGCACATTCCACGAGGAAGGTGGGCTCTTCTTGGGCGGCTGCCCGAGTGGTCTTGGCTTTACAACTTTGCCGAGCTGCTACTTGGTCGGGTTCATACACTTTTGCAAAATTCTACAGGTTTGATACCCTGGCTGAGGAGGACCTTGAGTTTGCTCATTTGGTGCTGCAGAGTCATCCGCACTCTCCCGCCCGTTTGGGAGCTTTGGTATAATCCCCATGGCCCTTACAGAGTACCCAGCATCCACTAGGACGTCAGAGAAAATAAGAATTTACTCACCGGTAATTCTATTTCTCATAGTCCGTAGTGGATGCTGGGAGCCCGTCCCAAGTGCGGACTCTGCAATACATGTATATAGTTATTGCTTAACTAAAGGGTTATTGTTATGAGCCATCTGTTAAATGAGGCTCATTTGTTGTTCATACTGTTAACTGGGTATATTTATCACAAGTTGTACGGTGTGATTGGAGTGGCTGGTATGAGTCTTACCCTGGATTCCAAATCCTTTCCTAGTAATGTCAGCTCTTCCGGGCACAGTTTCCCTAACTGATGTCTGGAGGAGGGGCATAGAGGGGGGAGCCAGTGCACACCAGATATAGTACCTAATCTTTCTTTTAAGAGTGCCCAGTCTTCTGCGGGGCCCATCTATTCCCCATGGTCATTACGGAGTAACCAGCATCCACTACGGACTACAAGAAATAGAATTACCGGTGAGTAAATTCTTATTTATTCTACTGCTCTCTCCCTCACATCATGTCACTGTGTGTTACCTGCCCAGAAATCTGACCAGTCTCCTCCCCACACTCTCTGGTGTATCTCATACATCAGGAGCCATAAGCCCCTATTATACTCCTGCTCCCACTCACATCATGTCACTGTCAATTACCAGCCCAGAGATCTTAACAGTCTCCTCTTCACACTCTCTGGTGTATCTCATACATCAGGAGCCATCAAGCCCTATTATACTCCTGTTCCCTCTCACATCATGTCACTGTGTGTTACCAGCCCACAGATGTGACCACTCTTCTCCCCACACTCTCTGTTGTGTATCATACATCAGGAGCCATCAGCCCCTATTATACTCCCACTCTCCCCCTCACATCATGTCACTGTGTTACCAGTCCAGAGATCTTAACAGTCTCCTCCACACACTCTCTGGTGTATCTCATACATCTGGAGCCATAAGCCCCTATTATACTCCTGCTCTCCCCCTCACATCATATCACTGTGTTACCAGCCCAGAGATCTGACCAGTCTCCTCCACACACTCTCTGGTGTATCTCATACATCTGGAGCCATAAGCCCCTATTATACTCCTGCTCCCACTCACATCATGTCACTGTCAATTACCAGCCCAGAGATCTTAACCGTCTCCTCTTCACACTCTCTGGTGTATCTCATACATCAGGAGCCATCAAGCCCTATTATTCTACTGCTCTCTCCCTCACATCATGTCACTGTGTGTTTCCATCCCAGAGATCTGACCAGTCTCCTCCCCACTCTCCTTAGTGTATTTCATACATCAGGAGCCATCAGCCCCTATTATACTCCTGCTCTCCTCATCACATCATGTCACTGTGTGTTACCAGCCCAGAGATCTGACCAGTCTCCTCTTCACACTCTCTGTTGTATCTCATAAATCAGGAGCCATCAGCCCCTATTATACTCCTTCTCTTTCCCTCACATCATGTCACTGTGTTTTAAGCGATGTTTTGAAATTCATGCTCTTTCTGTAAGACTCTGAGTGTCGCTGCTTGCTATGTTGTGCCGTATCTATTTGTTCCAGAGGGCACCAGAGCAGGAATTACCAAGCGGCAGCAATAGAGCGTCTAACAGCACCAGGGGAGCCCAAGCTGAGATATATATCCTTCCGTCACACAAATCACAGGGATTGCCAAGCAGAAGCAAAAGAGTGCCTAACAGCACCAGGGGAGCACAGGTTGAGATATGTTTACCTCCGTGACACTGATCACAGGGATTGCCAAGCGGCAGCAATAGAGGGTTTAATAGCACCAGAGAGCCCAAGCAGAGGTGATCAGGTGATCAAGCTCCCAGAGCGAAACGCGCATCACTTCCGGTGTCCAAATTTCCGTTCGCACGGACCACAGACATCGGCACCCAGCTCCTGGCTCAGCGTCCCCTTTCCTCGGAGGGAAGGCACCCATCCAGGCACACGGGACCCCCTCTAACCATCCACACTGCCCACCAATGATCAGAGGCTCCAGATGGCGAATTACACATTTGGTGAGGTATGCAGCATGTTAGTGAAGGTTAGACTGGCTAAAAAAGTTTTATTATAAGTGCCTAGGCACTAAATATAAGCCCCCGCCAGTATAAATATTCAAAATTGAGCGGGACTACAGCGCGCCGGGAGTGGGCGTGGCTTAGCCCTTACACCTTACAAGCGCCATTTTCTCTCTTCACAGACTTGCAGAGACGCTGGCCCGGACCTCCACTCTCCTGATCAAGTACAGGGAGCAAAACGGGGAGGGGGGGACACACAGTTATTGGTGCTATTATAACAGCGCAGACATCATATATTCTTTCTCATTATTATATGGGTGCTGGGGTGTGAGCTGGTAAACTCCCTTTGTGTTTCTCTAACAGGCTTCCCTGTGGGTCTGTCCCCTATAGCCAGTGTGAGTGTGTGTGTGTCGGTATGGTGTGTCGACATGTCTGAGGCTGAGTGCTCCTCCACGGAATAAGTTACTGGGGGCACAGAGAAGGATTTGGGAGCGATTCTGTCGGCACCGCCGACTGCTGATTGCGTGAATATGTTGAATACTTTGAATGCAAATGTGGCGTTGTTGTCTAAAAGGCTGGATAAATCTGATTCTCAGACACAAACGTGGAGAAAATCCATGGAGGGCGCCTTGTCCCAGGTACAGGTCCCCTTAGGGTCACAAAAGCGTTAATTTACCCAGATAGCTGATACGGATACCGACACGGACTGACTCCAGTGTCGACTATAGTGAGGCCAGTTTACATCCAAAGGTGGTTAAGAGTATTCAGTACATGATTGTGGCTATTAAAGATGTTTTACATATTTCTGAAGTATCTGCTGTTCCAGATACAAGGGTTTGTTTGTATAAGGGAAAGAAGCCTGAGGTGACGTTTCCCCCCTCTCATGAACTGAACGCTCTTTGTGAAAAGGCTTGGGAATCGCCTGATAAAAGGTGGCAGATTCCCAAGAGAATTTTTCTGGCATATCCTTTCCCCTCTGACAACAGGGAAAAATGGGAGTCCTCTCCCAATGTGGACAAAGCTCTGTCAAGGCTGTCCAAGAAGGTGGCGCTTCCGTCTCCCGACACTGCTGCCCTCAAGGACCCTGCGGATCGTAAGCAGGAAATTACATTAAAGGCCATTTATGTCACTACGGGTGCACTCCTCAGACCTGACGTGGCGTTGGCATGGGTGAGTAGTGCTATTGGTAAGTGGGCTGATAATTTGGCATCTGACATGGATACCCTGGATAGGGATAACATTCTTTTGCCTCTTGGTGATATCATGGACGCTGCAGCTTACCTAAAGGATGCGGCGAGGGATATTGGCCTCTTGGGATCAAGGGCCAATGCCATGGCAGTCTCGGCCAGGAGAGCGCTGTGGATTCATCAATGGAATGCAGATGCATTGCCGACTCCAAGAAAGCTATGGAAGCCCTCCCATATAAAGGTAGTGTCTTGTTTGGTGACTGCCTCGCTGACCTGGTGTCTACTGCTACAGCGGGTAAGTAATCTTTTCTTCCTTATGTTCCAGCACAACAGAAAAAGGCACCCCATTATCGGATGCAGTCCTTTCGGCCTAATAAATACAAAATAGGAAGAGGCTCGTCCTTCCTTGCTTCAAAGGGTATAGGAAGGGGAAAAAGGTCACCTGCTGTGTCAGGCTCCCAGGAGCAAAAGTCCTCCCCGGCCTCTGCCAAGTCCACCGTATGACGCTGGGGCTCCCCTACGGGAGTCCGTGCTGGTGGGGGCGCGTCTTCAGTCAGGTCTGGTTTCACTCGGGCCTAGATCCCAAAGTCACAGTTGATTCCGACAACTCGGCTGTCTTTCTTGGGCATGATCCTGGACACAGAACTGCAGAGAGTGTTTCTCCCAGCGGAAAAATCTCTGGAAATCCAGACCATGGTCAAGGAGATTCTGAAACCGGCAAGAGTGTCGATCCATCAATGCACTCGGGTGCTGGGGAAGATGGTTGCAGCTTATGAAGCCATTCCGTTTGGCAGGTTTCATGCCCGGGTGTTTCAGTGGACACCTGTTGGACCAGTGGTCCGGGTCTCACCTGCACAAGCACTGGAAAATAAGTCTATCTTCCAGGACCAGAATATCTCTCCTGTGGTGGCTTCAAAGTTCTCACCTCCTAGAGGGACGCAGGTTCGGGATTCAGGATTGGGTCCTGCTGACCACGGATGCAAGTCCCCGAGGCTGGGGAGCAGTCACACAAGGAAGAAGTTTCCAGGGAAAATGGTCAAGCCAGGAAGCTTGTCTCCACATAAACGTTCTGGAACTAAGAGCCATTTACAACGGCCTTCTGCAAGCGGAGCACTTTCTTCAAGGTCTCCCTGTCCTGATTCAGTCGGACAATGTAACAGCGGTGGCATACGTTAACCGCCAGGGCGGAACAAAGTGGCGATGGCGGAGGCCACGAAAGCTCTTCTCTGGGCGGAATAGCACGTGAGTGCTCTGTCAGCGGTCTTCCTTCCGTGCGTAGACAACTGGGAAGCAGACTTCCTCAGCAGACACGATCTCCATCCAGGAGAGTGGGGTCTTCATCAAGAGATCTTTGCAGAAGTGACAAGTCGTTGGGGAATTCCTCAAATAGACATGATGGCGTCTCGCCTCAACAAGAAGCTTCCGAGGTATTGTTCCAGGTCAAGGGACCCTCAAGCCAGTGCGATGGACGCCCTGGTAACTCCGAGGGTGTTTCAGTCGGTAGTGTTGAGGATCATAAGATGAACAAGGGTTCAGGCAGTACTCATTGTTCCAGATTGGCCACGGATTGCCTGGTATCCGGATCTTCAGGAATTGCTCATAGAAGATCCTTTGCCTCTTCCTCTCAGAGAAGATCTGTTACTGCAGGGGCCATGCGTATTTCAAGACTTACCGCAGCTGCGTTTGACGACGTGGAGGTTGAACACCAAATCCTAGCTCGAAAGGGTATTCCCGGGGAAGTCATCCCCACTCTCCTTAAGGCTAGAAAGGAGGTCACGGCGAAGCATTATCACCGTATTTGGAGGAAGTATGTATCATGGTGTGAAGCCAAGAAAGCTACAGCGGAGGAGTTTCAGCTGGTGCGTTTCCTCCATTTTTTGCAGGCACGCGTGGATGCAGGCCTGAAATTGGGTTCCATAAAACTGCAGATTTCGGCTTTGTCTATTTTCTTTCAAAAGAATTGGCTGCCCTTCGAAAGGTTCAGACTTTTGTGAAGGGAGTGCTGCACATTTATTCTCCGTTTGTGCCACCCGTGGCACCGTGGGATCTTGACGTTGTGTTGCAATTTCTTATGTCTCACAGGTTTGAACCTTTGTGAAAGGTTGAGTTGAAATTTCTCACTTGGAAAGTGGTCATGTTTTTGGCCTTGGCGTCCGCAAGACGGGTGTCAGAGTTGGCGGCTTTGTCTCACAAGAGCCCCTATTTGATTTTCCATGAGGATAGAGTGGAGTTGAGGACTCGTCAACAATTTCTGCTGAAGGTGGTTTCTTCATTTCACATAAACCAACCCATTGTGGTGCCTGTGGCTACGGGTGCCTTGGCTGTGTCGAAATCTCTCGATGTAGTTAGAGCCTTGAAAATGTATGTCACCAGAACGGCTAAAATTAGGAAATCAGAGGCTCTGTTTGTCCTGTGGGCTCCCAACAAGATTGGGGCTCCTGCTTCCAAGCAGACTATTGCACGCTGGTCCTGTAATACGATTCTGCATGCTCATTCTACAGCTGGTTTGCCGTTGCCGAAGTCAGTGAAAGCCCATTCTACCAGGAAGGTGGGCTCGTCTTGGGCGGCTGCCCGAGGTGTCTCGGCGCGTTACCCGCTCAGCGAAGGGATGCAGTGCAGGGAGGCGCTGGGACGGATAGGCGCTTCCCCTGCTCTGCATTCCTTCCCTGCTGCGCCGTCCTGTCCTCCCTGCTGCTGCCACTGCTGTGTCTGTCACTGTATGACAGACACTGGCAGCGGGCACCTGCAGCATGAAACGCCTCCTCCCTCCCCTCGCCTCATCTCATCTGTGTGAGAGCGCCGACTACGGGACAGAAGGGGGCGGAGCTACGCAGGACGGTAGGGGGCGTGGCTAGATGAGCCATAAGGGGTGGAGCTACACGGACCTGGCTGCTGTACAGAGAGAGACTGAATTAGGTAAGTGGAGGGTGAGAGAGAAGTGTGTGTGTGTATGGTGGGTGTGTATATGTGTGTGTGTGTGTGTGTGTGAGAGAGGTATGTCTGTGCGAGAGGTATGTCTGTGCGCGCGCTCTATGGACGCCACTACTGGGGGTGCATTACGTATAAGGACGCTATTACTACAGGGGGGCATTACGTTTAACAACGCTACTACTGTGGGGGCCATTACGTCTAAGGACGCTACTACTACTGGGACTGGGGGCATTACGTATAAGGACAATACTACTACTGGGGTGCACTACGTATAAGAACGCTACTACTACTGGGGGGGCATTACGTATAAGGACGCTACTACTACCTGGGGGCATTATGTATAAGGACGCTACTATTACTGGGAGGGCATTACGTATAAGGACGATACTACTACTGGGGATGCACTACGTATAAGGACACTACTACTACTGGGGGGGGCATTACGTATAAGGACGATGCTACTACTTGGGGGCATTATGTATAAGGACGCTACAATTACCGGGAGGGCATTACGTATAACAATGCTACTACTACTGGGGGGAGGGCATTACGTATAAGGATGCTACTACTGCGGGGGGCATTATGTATAAGGATGGTGCTACTACTGGGGGCGCATTACGTATAAGAACGCTACTACTACTGAGATGGCATTACGTATAAGTACGCTAATACTATTGGGGGTGCAGTACGTATAAGGAAGCGTCTACTACTGGGGGTGCACTACGTATAAGGATGCTACTACTACGGGGGGGTATTACGTATAAGGACGCGTCTACTACTGGGGGTGCACTACGTATAAGGACGCTACTACTACTGTGGGTGCATTATGTATAAGGATGCTACTACTACTGGGGGGTGCATTATGTATAAGGACACTACTACAGGGGGCATTATGTATAAGGATGCTACTACTACTGGAAGGGCATTATGTATAAGGATGCTACTACTACTGGGGTGCATTACATATAAGGACGCTACTACTACGGGTGGGGCATTACGTATAAGAACGCAACTACTACGGATGGGGCATTACGTATAAGATTAATAAGATTGTGCTACATTGTGGCGTAATTTTAAATGGGGGTACTACTGTGTGGCCATGCCCCTTACTTGTGAGACCACACCCCTTTTCCCGGCGCGCGCCATAGGAATATGGGAGGGCGCAAATTTATAGTTTGCAGGGGGGCGCCGAACACCCTAGCACCGGCCCTGGTGGTCGGGTTCAAACACTTTTGCTAAGTTCTACAAATTTGATACCCTGGCTACTGAGCACCTCATGTTTGATCAATCGGTGCTGCAGAGTCGTCTGCACTCTTCCGCCCGGTCTGGTGCTTTGGTATAGACCCCATGGTGCTTTTGGAGTCCCTAGCATCCTCTAGGATGTAAGATAAAATAAGATTTTACTTACCGGTAAATATATTTCTCGTAGTCCGTAGAGGATGCTGGGCGCCCGTCCCAAGTGCGGACTTCTTCTGCAAGACTTGTATATAGTTATTGCTTACATAAGGGATATGTTATAGTTTATCGGTTGAACCAAGGCTATGTTGTTGTTCATACTGTTAACTGGGTAGTTTATCGCAAGTTATACGGTGTGATTGGTGTGGCTGGTATGGATCTCACCCTTAGATTTACAAAAATCCTTCCTCGTACTGTCCATCTTCTCTGGGCACAGTTTCCTTAACTGGGGGAGGGGCATGGAGGGAGGGGCCAGTGCATGCCCGGAGTCCGGGGCTTTCTTGGAGTGCCCTATCTCCTGCGGAGCCCGTCTATCCCGTCGTTACTCCGTCATTTCAGCCACATCTGGGTGTCGTCTGGACTGGACCCTTGGATACAGGATATAGGGGTATATTTACTAAGCTCCCGATTTTGACCGAGTTGGTGTTTTTTCTTCAAAGTGACCCCACTTAACCTCGCAGTCTACCGCAGCCCGCAAAGTTCCCCCACTGGATATAATGTAGCGGCGGTACGCTACATTGTATCCACTGTACTCCGCCTGACTGAAAGTGCAGGTGCGCACAGCCAATCAGGAGAGTGCCATGACGTGGCGCTCCCTGATTGGCTGAAGGGACCCTCTTTGACAGGAGTCACGGGGGGTCCCGCCAGATGGGGAAAGGGGTTCCATGTGTAAACATGGGGACCCCTTTCAGTGCGTGGACCGGGTATTTCGTTTTGTTTTTTTTAATCAAGTACGTCGATTATAACTTTCAAGAAGAGGACCGATCTACACAGGATTCTTTGTAAGTATAATTTTATTGACAGGTACTCGTGGATTCTACAGGAGAAGAGGACCGAGTGCTTCGTGTCAACATAGGTAAGTATGTATGTAAGTGGGCATGTATGTTTAATAAAATTTTACTTTGTTTTTATTTGGGTATTTTTTTTTGTAGTACAACTACAGGTACCAGCAGGCCCGTCGTCGTCCCCCCGCATGCTGGTACTTGTGGTACTCCAAGCACCAGCTTGCAGGGGAGGCTTGCTAGGACTTGTAGTTCTGCTACAAAAAACAATATTATTTTTTGACACAAGGCTATCGTCCCCCCTATCCACCACCCAGGGATGGGGGGACAGCCTCGGGCTTCATCCCTGGCCCTTAGGTGGCTTGTGGGGGGGACCCCTTGATTTAAGGAGTCCCCACTCCAGGGTACCCCGGCCAGGGGTGAATAGTTGGTGATTTAATGCCAGGGCCGCAGGGACCAATATAAAAGTGTCCCCCGGCTGTGGCATTATCTCTCTGACTAGTGAAGCCTGGTGCTGGTGTTTAAAATACGGGGGACCCCTACATTTTTTGTCCACCGTATTTTTTGCACCAGGACCAGGCGACAGAGCAATTCTTCTGGAAGCTATCCGAAAATTGGTAGTGTACGAGCTCATTGTTTCAGTTCCGCCTCATCAGTGGAACAAAGGTTACTATTCGAACCTTTTTTTGTGGTACCGAAGCCGGATGGCTCGTTACGGCCAATTCTGAAATTAAAATCTTTGAACCCTTATCTCAGGGAGTTCAAGTTCAAGATTGAGTCTCTGAGAGCTGTCATCTCAGGACTGATGAAGGGGGAATTCCTGGTGTACATGGACATCAAGGATGTGTACCTCCACATTCCTATTTGGTCGCCGCATCAGGCATATCTCAGGTTTTCACTGTTAGACGATCACTATCAGTTTCAGGCACAGCCGTTCGGTCTCTCCATGGCACCGAGGGTCTTCACCAAGGTGATGGCAGAGATGATGGTTCTCCGCAAGCAGGGGTTGAACATATTTTCATATCTGGACGATCTCCTGATCAAGGAGTCGTCCAGGGAGAAGTTGTTGAGATCCATTGCTCTCACGACACGTCTGCTCAAGGAGCACGGTGGGATCCTGAACCTTCCAAAGTCTCATCTGGGGCCGACAGGGAGGCTGTCTTTCCTGGGGATGATTTTCGACATGGAGGTTCAGAGGGTGTTTCTACCAGTGGAGAAAGCATTGGTGATACAAACAATGGTCCAGGATGTCTTGAAGCCTTCCCGGGTATCGGTTCATCAGTGCATCCGCCTTCTGGGGAAGATGGTTGCCTCTTACGAGACTCTGCAGTACGGAAGGTTTCATGCTCGATCCTTTCAGCTATATCTCTTCGACCAGTGGTCAGAATCTCGCCTACATATGCACCAGAGGATACGTCTCATCAAAAGCCAGGATTTCGCTACTCTGGTGGCTACAACTACCACACCTTCTGGAAGGCCATAGGTTCGGAGTTCAGGCCTGGATCCTTCAAACCACGAGTGCAAGTCTAAGAGGTTGGGGAGCAGTCACTCAGGGAGAACCCTTCCAAGGAAGGTGGTCGTATCAAGAATCCCTTCTCCCAATAAACATCCTGGAGCTAAGGGCCGTGTACAACTGCCTTCTTCAAGCAGCACACCTTCTACAGGATCGAGCTGTTCAGGTGCAATCGGACAACGTGATCACAGTGACCTACATAAACAGACAAGGCGGAACAAAGAGCAGGGCTGCAATGTCGGAGGTGTCAAGAATCCTCCTCTGGGCAGAAAGGCATGCAGTGGCAATGTCAGCAATCTTCATTCCGGGAGTAGACAAATGGGAAGCAGACTTCCTCAGCAGACACGATCTCCATCCAGGAGAGTGGGGCCTTCATCCGGAGGTGTTCAAGGAGGTAACTGGTTGATGGGGGGTTTCTCACATAGACATGATGGCCTCCCGCCTCAACAAGAAGCTATGGAGGTACTGTTCCAGATCAAGAGACCCGCAGGCAGTGGCAGTGGACGCAGTGGTAACACCATGGGTGTTCACGTCTGTGTATGTATTCCCTCCACTTCCTCTGATTCCAAAAGTTCTTCAACTTGTAAGAAGAACAAAGGTTCTCCCAATCATCATTGCTCCAGACTGGCCAAGGAGGGCTTGGTACGCGGATCTGCTGGATCTTCTGCTGGAAGATCCAAGGCCCTTACCTCTTCAGGAGGATCTGCTGCTGCAGGGGCTTATCAAGACTTTCCACGTCTACGTTTGACGGCATGGTGGTTGAGGGTCAGATCTTAGCTCGGAAGTGTATCTCGATGGATGTGATTCCTACCCTGATACAGGCTAGGAAGGTGGTAATGACTAAACATTACCATCGCATTTGGAAAAAATATGTGTCTTGGTGTAAATCCAAGAAATTTCCTGTGGTGGAGTTTCAACTTTGACGTTTCTCCTTTTCCTGTAAGCAGGTGTGGATATTGCCCTGAGATTGGGCTCCATCAAGGTCCAGATCTCAGCTTTGTCCATTTTCTTCCAAAAACAATTAGCTGTCCTCACTGAGGTTCAGACCTTTTTGAAAGGGGTTCTGCACATCCAGCCTCCCTTTGTGGCACCAGTGGCACCCTGGGATCTTGATGTGGTATTGCAGTTCCTGCAATCTAATTGGTTTGAGCCTATACAGGAGGCTGAAATCAAGTTTATCACGTGGAAGGCGGTCACTTTGTTGGCCTTAGCTTCTGCTCGACGCGTGTCGGAATTGGGGGCTTTGTCCTCTAAAAGTCCCTATCTGATCTTCCATGAAGATAGGGCGGAACTCCGGACTCGTCCGCAGTTCCTGCCTAAGGTTGTTTCAGCCTTTCATATCAATTAACCTATTGTGGTGCCAGTGGCTACTGACTCCTCAATTGCTTCAAAGGCCTTGGATGTTGTGAGGGCTTTGAAGATTTATGTGAAGAGGACCGCTCATCATAGAAAAACTGACTCACTGTTTGTCCTCTATGGTCCCAAGAAATTTGGGTGTCCTGCTTCTAAGCAGTCAATTTCACGCTGGACCAGTTTCACCATCCAGCATACATATTCTACGGCAGGCTTGATGTGTCCAAAATCTGTAAAGGCCCATTCTACTCATAGGGTGGGCTCTTCCTGGGCGGCTGCCCAGGGTTTCTCGGCTATATAGCTTTGCCGAGCAGCTACTTGGTCTGGGTAGAACATGTTTGCAAAGTTTTATAAGTTCAATACTTTGGCCTCTGATGACCTCAAGTTTGGTCAAGCAGTTTTGCAGAAGCCTCCGCGCTCTCCCTTCCGTTCTGGGAGCTTTCCCCATGGTACTAATATGGACCCCAGCATCCTCTAGGACACAAGAGAAAATAGGATTTGAATTACCTAGCGGTAAATCCTTTTCTCGCAGTCCGTAGAGGATGCTGGTCACCCGCCCAGCGCTTCGTTTTCCTGCATTGGTTTTATAGCTCGGTACTGCTTGGTTCCTAGGTAAGTTCTGCGTTGTTTACTGTTTCAGTACTGTTTCAGCTGTTGCTGAGTTCTCCGGCCTGTTGGCCGGTTTTGCCTGTTGTGTGATCTGGTATGAATCCACTATCTGTATTTCCTCGGGCACAGTTTCTAGACTGAGTCTGGTAGGAGGGGCATAGAGGGAGAAGCCAGCCCACACTCTCAAACTCTTAAAGTGCCAATGGCTCCTGGTGGACCCGTCTATACCCCATGGTACTAATATGGACCCCAGCATGCTCTACGGACTGCGAGAAAAGGATTTACCGGTAGGTAATTAAAATCCTATTCCCACCCCCCCCCCCCCTCCTGTTTGGATTCCCCGTCCAGGTTAACCCTTTAAGCAACAGCAATCCCTCCACACTGCCCATAAACAAAAAGGGGCACAGTGGAGACTGTCCCATATCAAATAGTCAAACCCTTGATAGCTGCTGCAAACAAATGCTGTTATTTTCACATTTCACAAAACACCATCTGAAGGGTATTTATACAGGGGACTTATAAATGAATAACAAAAATTAATTGATAAATCCAATTTGAATCTCTTATTACCTTGCATGAAACTGCTTTTTCTTTTGAATTTCTACCCAGAGAATTGGCAGCTAACAGCATAAGCTGTGAATAAACTGGGCCTCAGATATCTATGTCAGCTGTGAATGAATTGGGGCTCACTGCCTCATGTGTTATAGCGTGTCAGCATCTACTGAGCACATTAAGTGTTAGGCTTGCTACTCTATTTATCACACTCATTTGTTGTAAAGCCGGGGCACTTTTTGCTTCATAGTACCTATTGCTCATGTGGAATGCTTGTGAACCTAGAATTATTTCTACTGTGGCATTTCTGTACAATTTGTGAGCAATCCAGGACTTGCTACTCTCTCTGTCACACTTATTATTTTATGTACAGTTGTGAACAAGCTGGGGCTCGTTGCTCCACAGGTTACACTTTGTCTGTGTTGTGTAGTCTAGATATAGTTTGCGTCAGTAGGATTTATTCTTCAACTTCAGCAATAAGCTATTATTGAATATGGTTACAATCTGTACAATTTTGGGCATTACCCTTTTGTGTACAGCTTAAATCCAATCCTTAAATTCTCTCTTCAATTTCGGGGTTACTCTCTCATCCCACGATTAACAGTGACGTTCTGCAATGCTCATGGTAACAGAACGCCACTCCCAGTAGGGACAGCAGAAGTACCACTCTACCCTTACATCGGAGCCACTGTCCGTTTCTGATCACTCTCATTCGGTCATTCGATGTTGAGACAGATGACTGAACAGCAGAAGTGTCAGAATATTTAGACTTGGCTCCCACTTTTATATATCTACTGCACACACTCCAAGACACATACTACCTAGCAACATTCATCTTACTACACCATTGGAACCAACTTAGTCACACATTGGTCCAAATTATCATTGCCATACACAAGTCTTGTGACCTGCCTCATTCAGCAATACTCATAGAAACATAGAATTTGATGGCAGATAAGAACCACTTGGCCCATCTAGTCTGCCCCCTTTTTTTTTTTAATCCTTCAGGCAATCTCAACCCTTTTTGAACCTTAATTCTTTGTAAGGATATTCATATGCCTATCCCAAGCATGTTTGAATTGTTCTACAGTCTTAGCCTCTAGCACCTCTGATGGGAGGCTATTCCACTTATCCACTACCCTTTCTGTGAAGTATTTTGTTCTTAATTTTCCCCTGAACCTCCCCCCCTCCAGTCTCAGTGTATGTCCTCGAGTTCTAATACTTCTCTTCCTTTGAAGAATGTTTCCCTCCTGAATTTTGTTAAGACCCTTGATATATTTGAAAGTTTCTATCATGTCTCCCCTTTCCCTTCTCTCCTCCATACTATACATGTTAAGATCTTTTAGCCTTTCCGGGTACGTTTTGTGATGTAGGCCATGCACCATTCTAGTTGCCCTTCTTTGTACACACTCTAATGTATTTATATCCTTCTGGAGATATGTTCTCCAGAACTGGACACAGTATTCCAGGTGGGGCCACACCAATAACCTATACAGTGGCATTATAACTTATTTTTTCCTGCTACTGATTCCTCTCCCTGTGCAACCAAGCATCTGACTTGCCTTTCTCATTGCTTTGTTGCATTGCTTTCCTGCCTTTATGTCACTTGAAATAGTGACTCCTAGATCCCTTTCCTCCTCAGTAGTTTCCATTATATTGTAGTTGCCACGTTCTTCACCCCTAGCTACCTATTAGAACAAACTCAGGCACACACCAGTATCAAGTAATATTGATATATTTAAGTCCCACAGGTTCCAGTGTGCTTGAAACATTGTGTGTGTTGGAGACCTATCTACCTATGGTCAGACCGCACTGGGTATGCCCAACCTCGTCTGTTCTTGGAGGCTATGCACTGCAGGGCCTGGTCAGTACCTGGATGGGAGACCACCAGGGAATACTATGTACCATAGGTATTTTGTTCTCCCACACAGAATTCATTCTGTGACTCTTAGACAAGGTATAGATCATAGAATTAACTGACAATTGAATTACATTGAGCATAATGGAGTGACTTTATTCCCACAAATATTTCTCATTGTTAGGAGATACAGGCAACTCTGATAATTAAGGGAATACCTATGTAACCATTTTGCCTAGAATCATAGCATTAGTGCATTTATCTATATATGAACGTTTGCTCCCCTCTTTTTAAGTATATTTCAATAAAAGTTACATTTTTATATTTTCACATTCTCATTTTCTTAAGTGTGCCCTGGAAAAGACCTATAGTTACCTTTGTCATTTCAAAAGACCACACCCCCTGTTTCATAGTTTACTGAACTATTTTTTGGGAGCACCACCAACCTTTTGCTGAATTGATTCTGCTTAAGTAGGCTTGATGTTGGTCCAATAATAATTTAACTGATAAACAAATACTACAAACATATCCTGTGCAGATTTATACCCTCCTAGCAATATGTTTCCCTCCGTCATACTGATCACATGGCTTGCCAAGCGACAGCTATAGAGGATCTAACAGCACCAGGGGAGCCCAAGCTGACATGTTTCCCTCCATTACACTGATCACAGGGATTGCCAAGTGACAGCTATAGAGGATCTAACAGCACCAGGGTAGCCCAAGCTGAGATATGTTTCCCTCCATTACACTGATCACAGGGATTGCCAAGTGGGAGCAATAAAGGATCTAATAGCACCAGGGGAGCCCAAGCTGAGATATGTTTCCCTTCGTCACACGGATCACATGGATTGCCAAGCGGCAGCAATAGAGGTTCTCACAACACCAGGAGAGCCCAAGCTGAGTTATGTTTCCCCTCCATCACCCTGATCACAGGGATTGCCAAGCGGAAGCAATAGAGGGTCTAACAGCACCAGGGGAGCCCAAGCTGAGATACGATTCCCTCCGTCAAGCTGATCACAGGGATTGCCAAGCGGCAGCAATAAAGGATCTAACAGCACCAGGGGAGCCCAAGCTGAGTTATATTTCCCAAAGGTGGAGAAGACATGCAATTTCTCAAACCTGTGTTACAAGCCACCACTGCGGCTTGTCTCCCCGACAAGTATCAGTTGTTGTTAGGCAACCGGGACACCTTGTCATCCAGATGCAATGCCTAAAAGTCCCGCTGGTTGCTAGGCTACCAGGATGCCAGACAGCTATGGCGACTGTGGCTTCCTAACAGTCTGGATGCTTAGGCTATGTGCAGCAATGAAGCTGTATGAGATTTCTAATTATGTGGACCTTCCCATTCTGGCTGTTCTGATGGGTTGGATATGATTTACCGGCAGCCGGCATGCTGGCTGTCAGTATACCAACAGCAGCTGGAATTCCATCAGTGTGGCACCACACGGGCTCACTCCTCTTCGGTTCTATTCCCACTCGGTTGGTGGCATTTACCAGCCAACCGAGTGGGTATACCGGGCATTGGTCGGGATTCAGGGCATCGAGATTCCACTGCTGTTGGATTCCGGCGCCGGTCTTCTGAGCACTACGATCCCGAGAGCCAGCATTTTAACTACATCCGGTTCTGATTGGTCCTACTTTTTGTTATAAGCTAGTCAGCTCTGCTCTACCCTGTCAGTTGTAGCTTATACCGTAGTGTAAGTTGCTGGTCTGTGTCCCAGAATCCTGTGCTTTGATTTTCTGTCATGCCTGAACATAGTTCCTGCTAATTCTATATTATCCTTGGTTATTGCCTTTGCCATTTGTTTCATTTTGTGCTTCTCTACCACAGCTCAGCCTGCTAGCCTCCCTACCTAGCTGCACTGTGCTCAGTTACCTAACCACATATATTGTCCCACCTGCTGCTGCTGTGACCCGTATCCTGCCAGTTACCCAGGGTGTGCCCTTCCCTTGTTGGCTATCAGTCTGCCTAGCGTTATTACTATAAATTATTCTGTGGTCTCCAGCCAATTGTGTAATCCCATCCTGCTCGAGGTTTAAGACCTGGTGGCATCCTAAGTACTGGTGTGTACATAAAACACTAAGGGAACAGAGAGTGATGTTACAGGCAGAAAACCCTCATAGTGGCTCAAGGAGGCTCATACAATTGTGCTGGAGTTCCATAACAATAAGAGAAAAGACCTGGTAGTCTTGTAAATCTTTAAGGCACATTTAGTTGGGGCTGTCAAAATTTCTTAGCACCGGCACCTACAGGGGACTTGTGCAAGGCTGCAGTTGTCTTCACTCTACAAACACCTCTTGTATTTCACCAATTCTGTAGGCACACAATGTGGAAAGAAAATCCTTCAAATTATGGTGCAATAATGTGTATAACACAGGTCTTCTTCAGTGAATAATTATTTCACATGCTTCCCCCATATAGAACCTGCTTTGGTACATCTCCTTAGTCATGGAGTTTGAAAGAGAAACAAATTATGTTGCCTGAGAATTTTGTTACTTTGAAGAACTCCATGGTATCCCCATATATCCCTCTCTTCTTTGTGTTTATATTTTGCAGAAATAGTTGTGGAATTCACTTCAGACAAGGATGGTAGAGAGGAGATCAGTGATAGACCTTCTGGGGATGTGAACTTTTACCTGTATCTCATGAGGAAGAGGCTATTTCCCCCTAGCTATGGCTGCAGTTTAGTTCTTCCAGTAACATAATTTGCTTATATATATATATATTTTATTCCCTGTAGGTGAATGTAACAGAAGAAATATATGGGCTGAACGTCCCATTGTATCGCGAGATTGTGAAATTGAAGCTAAAGATATCATGCGAGATTCTCTGGAAAACTCTGTGATCCCAACTCTATATCCAGAGCCTCAAAGTGCAGATATATTATCTCTTACCTCTAACCAAGAGGAATGTTCACCTGTTAACTCAGATATTGGTCCGTCCATCACATCTCTTAGGGAAGATACAATATTTCCCAGTACTGTACAGGACAAATGTTTTACACAGAGCACAAAGCTTATTACCCATCAGCCACCTGAGACAGGCGAGAGGCCATTTTCATGCTGTAAGTGTGGAAACTGTTTTTCACAGAAATCACATCTTGTTCTACATGAGAGAAGTCACACCGGTGAGAGGCCATTTTCCTGCTCTGAATGTGGAAAATGTTTTAAACTCAAATCACAGCTTGTTAAACATCAGAGAAGTCACACAGATGAGAGGACATTTCCATGCTCTGAGTGTGGGAAATGTTTTACATGCAAATCACAGCTTGTTATACATGAGAGAAGTCACACAGGTGAGAAACCATTTCCATGTTCTGAGTGTGGGAAATGTTTTGCACGCAAATCACATCTTGTTATACATGAGAGAAGTCACACAGGTAAGAAACTATTTCCATGTTCTGAGTGTGGGAAATGTTTTAATCACAAATCACATCTTGTTATACATGAGAGAAGTCACACAGGTGAGAAACCATTTCCATGTTCTGAGTGTGAGAAATGTTTTACATGCAAATCAAAGCTTGTTATACATGAGAGAAGTCACACAGGTGAGAAACCATTTCCATGTTCTGTGTGTGGGAAATGTTTTAATCAGAAATCAGGTCTTGTTATACATGAGAGAAGTCACACAGGTGAGAAAACATTTCCATGTTCTGAGTGTGGAAAATGTTTTACTTGCAAATCAACTCTTGTTAATCATTATAGAAGTCACACAGGTGAGAGGACATTTCCATGCTCTGAGTGTGGGAAATGTTTTACATGCAAATCACAGCTTGTTATACATGAGAGAAGTCACACAGGTGAGAAACCATTTCCATGTTCTGAGTGTGGGAAATGTTTTACTTGCAAATCAACTCTTGTTAATCATTATAGAAGTCACACAGGTGAGAAACCATTTCCATGTTCTGAGTGTGGGAAATGTTTTAATCACAAATCAGGTCTTGTTATACATAAAAGAAGTCACACAGGTGAGAAACCATTTCCATGTTCTGAGTGTGGGAAATGTTTTGCACGCAAATCACATCTTGTTATACATGAGAGAAGTCACACAGGTGAGAAACTATTTCCATGTTCTGAGTGTGGGAAATGTTTTAATCACAAATCAGAACTGGTTATACATGAGAGAAGTCACACAGGTGAGAAACCATTTCCATGTTCTGTGTGTGGGAAATGTTTTACTTTCAAATCAACTCTTGTTATGCATCAGAGAAGTCACACAGGTGAGAAACCATTTCCATTTTCTGAGTGTGGGAAATGTTTTGCACGCAAATCACATCTTGTTATACATGAGAGAAGTCACACAGGTGAGAAACCATTTCCATGTTCTGAGTGTGGGAAATGTTTTACTCTCAAATTCGATCTTGTTATACATGAAAGAAGTCACACAGGTGAGAAACCATTTCCATGTTCTGAGTGTGGGAAATGTTTTGCACGCAAATCACATCTTGTTAAACATCAGAGAAGTCACACAGGTTAAAAGCCATTTCCCTGCTCTGAGTGTGGGAAATGTTTTGCAGAAAATCAACTCAATATTTCTAGAGAGGATATTCTAGATTTGGCTTTGACATAAATGGACATCAGCAGACGCAGCCTAATTAATAAAGGGAATAGAAAAGTTATAAAGAGTTTAGAAAAATATTTGTTTCATTTATATAAAAAAACAATCCCTAATTAAAATGTATAAATAGATTTGAGATATATACAAAGATTTAGCAAGCCCATCACACTATGCTCATGTACAATTTTGCCATTATTTTTATGATTGCATTTTTTTCTTGTTTTTATATTTTTATTTATACTTTACAAACAATATAGTACAGGCAATTTGTTACATGTTACTGGCGCTGTGCAAACTCTACGTAGATATAGAAAAAAGGATGAGACTTTGTATCAAACATTAATAAAGTGTAAATGTAATTATTATAAAATGTAATTTGCATAAAAAAATCTCAATAAAGTGGAGATGAAATAACACATAAGTTGTGTCTTATTGGTGTTTGTGGTGCCTATATGAAATATATGGAATACCACATGACAGTGTAGATCTACCTGTTGCTAGAACTCCATCGGTGGGATGTGATGGAGTCCAGGATCACTGGAGGTGCAGGATGCTGGATGATCTCAGATGTTTTTGTAAAGGCACAATCACAAGGCGTGGTTTTGCGTTGTGAGGTATTGCCCCTTTAAAAAAAAGATCGTCTGGAATCCCGCACCTCTGGAAATCTCAGACTTCATCACATCCCGCCGCATATGTTCTTTCCAAGGATGGTCTAATAAAAAGGAAACTTCATCCTCCCTGACATTCTGCCGGTAGCCTCTGTAAAGCCAATGTTATGGAGAATATTCCTGGTGTAACAAGATCTGCAATAGCACAAATGATATGGACAGTGCATTCAATGTTCTGTTTAGTGTCATCAAAAATTATATAATAAAATACACAAATATGTCCAGAGTACATTGTTCAAAGATAGAAAATATTGCTATCCCGGACCATGTGCCGACATGCTTCACACTGATGCTCTCTTCCCCAAGATTGCTCTCCTTTAATTGGAGGACTCTGTCTTATTTAGTAAACTCACCAGACTTTGGAGCATCGCTTTTTAATTTATGCAGCTGACAATATCCAACATACAGAGGACATACATTTGTTTTGAGCTGCATCCAAGTCAGTACTCCGGGGTCACTGTATGATACATTATGCACAGAGAAAGCCAATACTCCCTGAACTACCAGAAACCCTGATACTTTACATGGGGCAATTAAGCTGGCAAGTTATTAACCTCCGTGGTTCACAGTCCACAACCCCCGCTAATCCTGAAAATCACCTGAGACACAGGACAACTGACCTCTGCTCCTGACATTGCTAATTTGTTTTTAGATTATTATACCCCTTTATATAATAATAATAATTTTATTTATATAGCGCTCTTTCTCCAATAGGACTCAAGGCGCTTAACAGATACATATCATAATATAGTACAGAAAATAATGAAGTACATTTTCATAAAATACAGAAGCATGAAGATATTAAAAGAGACACTATGGAAATGCTTGAGTAAACAGGAAAGTCTTGAGTCTACTTTTGAAGGATTCTATAGTTGGGGCCTCTCGCACTGTGCGGGGAAGTGAGTTCCATAGAGTCGGTGCCGCATGACTAAAAGCTCTACCCCCAGATGAATTACGGTAGATTCTAGGTACTGCTAAAAGTCCTTCATCTACAGATCGCAGTAATCGAGTGGGGCAGTATGGGGTCAGAAGCTGTTTCAGGTACCTTGGGCCTTGGTCATGTAATGCTTTGAAACTCAGTAAGCCAATCTTGAAGAGGATTCGCCATCTTACAGGCAGCCAGTGAAGGGAGTAGAGGATGGGTGTTATGTGGCTAGAACGGGGCTGGTTGGTTAACAGCCTGGCAGCTGTGTTTTGCACCAGCTGTAAGCGTTGCAATTCTTTTGCTGGTAGACCAAGGTAGAGGGCATTACAGTAGTCTAATCAAGATGATACAAATGCATGTATGACTTTTGGCATATCATCTGAGGGAATTAAGTGCTTATTCTGGCTATGTTCCTCAGGTGAAAGAATGAGGATTTGATTGTGGCTGATATCTTGATGTTTAAGTGTCAAGCCATCATCCAGGACAACGCCAAGATTCCGCACATGATCACTGGTCTGTAATTCTGAATCCCCGAGTTTAAGTCCAGTTGGTTACACTGCTCCCCCTGATAACCCGTCTCTAGGTATGGAATTTATTAGGAAGGTCGGAGCCCTGACATTAACAGAGGACGAACATGACGCCTTAGTAGCCCCCTTTTCAGAACAGGAAATTTGTTCTACTATTAGTTGATTAGCTAACTGTAAAGTCCCAGGTCCTGATGGACTAGGTGCTGAATACTATAAACTGCTGTCCCCTCATCTATTACCGCATCTACTAAAATTATTTCATTCCACATTGTCAGGTGAAAAATCCCCGCCTGACTTTAATCAGGTCAGGATCACTATACTGCTAAAACCAGGGAAAGAACCCACACAAGTCCAATCACTTCCTTATTGAATCTTAAATTAACAAGTATAGCGGCACAGCGTTTACAGGTCATCTTGCCAAAATTACTCCATCTCTTTCAAAAAGGTCGATCATCGGTGCATAATATTCGACAGGTAGTGGCGGTGCTGACTCAATCAGCGAATGAACCCTCAGGCACAGGTCCCGGAAGTGATCAAGCCAGTACAGCAGGTGAAACGCATCCTCAGAACTGCAACACTGCCGCGGCCATTCTTCACTAAGGGACCTCTGCTCACTCCTCCAGCATCCTTGTTCAGCTCGCACAGCCTGTAGCATGGGAGTCCTACACAGCTAGTTTCTGGCCGGCACTAAAGGGGAAACAATTCACTGTTTCCAGCATGACCAGTGTTTCCCTAATGCAAGCCTACAATCCCTATTTACACATTGTAGTGCATGCAGGACAGCGTTGCTCAATTGTTGCCCCAGTTGGGGTCACAACCACAAATGGTGCATTAATGTACACAGTGTCCATTTACAACTTTGTGTATTGCTGTATGAACCAGCAGCTGGGGAATTTTCATGATGAATTGGGAGTTGTGTTATTTTGTCATTCGTTTTTGATACCTATATGAGAGTCGCCTTATTTGCTTCCTCCATAGCGTTTTTTTCTGATGACTTGGAACTCATAATAACCATATAATGCTATCCCTGTGTTGTTGGGTAAAATAAACCAATTGTTGGTGCTTTTTAAAATCTAGGTATCCTTTATACTTATTTTTTCAAATGGACTCTCATTGATTCAGGGGTACAATACATCATATCTATCCCCTGTCTAACATGGACAGCAGATCTGTTCTATACTTCTTGCTATTTCTTGCTGATTTCTATACTGGTAGATTTACAGAAATTACCAATTTCTTGCACCTCTGAGTGCTGGGTGGACTCTCATTTGTGATCCTTGAATCATCACTCGGTATAATTACTGCTATCATACTACACTGTCAATGTCCAATACCGTCCGATCTTGCAAGCTAAGCAGTGGTGGGCTTGGTCAGTACCTGGGGGTAAATTTACTAAGGTGGGAGTTCTATTTAAGATGGGATGTTGCCGATAGCAACCAATCAGATTCTACTTCTCATTTATCTAGACCATTCTAGAAGATAATACCTGGAATCTGATTGGTTGCTATGGGCAACTTTCCATCTTAAATAGAACTCCCATATTAGTAAATTTATCCCCTGGATGGGTGACCTCCTGGGAATACCAAATGTAGGAATTGGGACATCATTTGACTCTGTGCCCAACACTGACAGCAGATCCACCTTCTATAACTTCCTTCTCTCTATGGTTAATCTCCATATTTGAATCCTCATAATTTGTTATCTTTTCATGGGGTCAAGTAGGAAATGGATCTGGACTGGGGTCTTTGTGATAAACTTACAAATTTTCTGAAATTGTGTGTACTGTATATGTTAAAAGTGCAAATTAGAAGAATTTGAAATATCTTGAAATAATCACATTGACCCCTCCCGACTTTATAAGTGTTGTGTAATTACACTTTTATTTCTATTCTAGTATATATCGACACGTTCACTATAATAAAAGTTAAATTTTATTGCTATCTTCATCACATTATTTATGTTCTAAAGGGTGCACCCAAAAGGTCTTCTTTTCTTTCCCTATTATCTACATATGAGACCCTCCAGTTTCCCCTCGATCCTCACCAATGACTTACTGATCGCAACCATTTGCAAAGCCTGGCGACATTCTCCAGAATGGGAGTCTCAACATATAATACAATTTTTCTCCCACTCTCTCATAATTGTTAGGCGCCGCTGTCCGTGGCGCCGCTCGGTCCGTTACCGAGCGACGACCGTGGTTGCTACACCTTCCTCCTTGCCCGCCCGGCGCCTAGCATCTAGGGACGCCGTGCATGCTGAGCCGCCGGGTCCCTAGCAACTAGGGTTCCCTGTTAAAAGCCTCCTCCGTGCCTCACACAGATGCCGGTGATAGCTTCCTGCATGCTGCTCATGTTTGGTGAACGTCTGTTCCTGGTCTGCTGTGCCCGGTCCTTCCAGTTCTCTGAGTTCCTGAATCTTGGAGTTCGTCACCCGGTCCCAAGGAGTTCTTCTGGTCCTCATTTACTTGTGGGAGTCGATCGAGGTTCTCACTTGGTTTCGTGAGTGGCGGCCCTGCTGCGTGTTTCGGTCTAGGCCGCTTTAGTATCGTTTTCTTGTACTGGAGCATTTGCGGAGGTTTCCGCTTCCATAGTCCTCTCCGGAACTCGGCGGTGCCGTGTAGGAGAGTGAACAAGTGGAATATTTTGGAGATAAGCCGCGCATACTTTTAGTTTCAGTTTAGCCAGTAGCCCCTGGCCTTGTTGTTTCAGTTAGAGGCCCCTCGTTATCACCCTGTCTCAGTTCACTCTTTGTCTCTCATTAAGACCTGAGGGGACATCGGAATTGGGCAGACGTAATCCGCCCTTCAAACGTGGCTGCCATGGGCCCAAGAAACCATAGTCTTCATGAATCCGGCAGGTTTAGGGCCGAATCCCGGTCAGCTTTTGGTTAACCAAATTCAAGAACTAACTCAGATTGTTCAGGACCTTACTCTTCGGGTGAAATCGCATGAAGATCTTTTGCGAGCCTCCCCGAGTGTGGTCCCAGAACCAAGAATGCATTTACCTGACCGTTTTTTGGGTAACCGAAAAGATTTTTTTAATTTTAAGGAAGCTTGTAAGCTTTATTTTCGTTTAAGGCCTCATTCCTCTGGTACTGAGTCTCAGCGGGTTGGGATTGTTGTGTCATTGCTCCAGGGTGATCCACAGACCTGGGCGTTTGGGTTAAGAACAGATGATCCTGCTTTGTTTTTTTTTTTAAATTGTGTTTATTGAACAAAAGAAAAATAACACACATGTAATAGTATAACATGGGACATTAAAGGCGGACAGTCAAAAAAAAAACAGCTGTCCGTACATTACAGTGATATGCTTGGTTGTAAAATACTATGAAGCAAGCTAATACATTCCCTAATGGACATGAAGAACAGTATAACAATACGTAAAGCTACATACCAGTATAGCAATGAGTGTAGGAGGGACAGTAGATACCTAATGGCTAAAGCCCCATTTAAAGAAATTCAGAACGGTGGCGACCCATCAGTAAGAGTTGCCATATTATACCAAGTTGTTAGTCTAACCACCTTACGGATATTCTCTCTGGTATCAACCGGTAATGTGAGCAAAAAAGGAAGCCAAATCTCAAAAAACCTAGCAGCACGGGATTCTACATCTAAAGAACATTCAGTCCAATCCATTTGGAATAGGAATAATAACCGGGGTAGCACAAGAGAAATGGGGATATGGTCTTTTTGTATCCACTGAGATAATATTGTTTTCTTCGCTGCAGCTGTGATGCGAGCCAGAAGCAGTCGTGTACCCTTGGTCATTGCAGGGGTTTGGGGTTCTATATAATTCCAAAAGGCCCATGCCATTGTTAATGTGAATGGAATACCCAGATTAGTCTTAATGTATATCTGTATTAGATCCCAGAATGACTGTATAACTGGGCAAGACCATAAACAATGTATAATATCAGCATCAGGGGACTTGCATTTGAAACATAGAGAGTCGTCTGCTGCTCCTGTAAGAAACCGTAGTCGAGGAGTATAATAAGCTCTATGCAAAATCTTCAAATGCATTTCCGCATATGAGGAAGATACCAACTGTTTATTAAGTAGATTAGACCACTCAATAACAGTGTGTATATCCATTCCCGGGAAGACGTCTTTCCATTTAGCCATGCCCGTGGTGAGTTGAGTACAGTCAATCTTTCGTCTGGTATAAGTATATATTAAGGATGTAGAGTAAGGGGAGTCTAGACGTCGTCGTACTATTCCATCAAGCGGAAAAGTGAGGTCAATGGGCTGTAAATTGGCTATGACGGTCGTGGCAAAGCTACGCATTTGAAAATATGCAAAGAAAGGAAAATTTAATGTCGGATATCTGTCTTGTAATTGGGACAAAGATAATACCGCTGAGCAATCATCGTTTAAGAATTGAAATAGTGACCGGAGACCCTGGAGGTGCCAACTGTGTATAATCTCACCTGCCTCTCCTCCCTGAAATGACGGATTTCCTAATAAAGGCTGGAACAGGGAATGTGATAGAGTTAGCTTGAGACGTTTTCTAATTTGATGCCACGCCTTGTAAGGAGCATATATTAATGGAATTGACTTTATATCTTGTAATATGGAGGAATTCGGGAAATGTAATATTTGTAATAGATCATGACTAGGGAACAGATCCTGTTCTAGTGCCTTGTTAACAAAATTGTCCCCATTGCCTATCCAATCTAGGGCACATCTATAATTAGCCGCCAGAGAGTAATCTTCCAGGCAGGGGAGATTGACTCCCCCAAGTGAGGGTGGTTGTTTTAATTTAAATAATGCGATACGAGGACGTTTATTCGCCCATATAAATTTAGTAATGGCTTTATTTATTGTATGTGTATCCTTTTTTGCTAACAGAAATGGGAGCATCTGTATTGGGTACAGCAAACGCGGAAAAGACACCATTTTATACAGATGACACCTACCTAAGTACGAGATCGGCAGGTGTTGCCATCTCGTAAAGTCCTCGATCATCTTATTAATGTAGTAAGAAAAATTTAAAGAATATAATTCCGAGGATCTAGATGACACACGTATACCAAGATACGTTATACAATCATGCGCCCATTTAAATGGAAACGTATCATCCCAACCCTCTCTCGCATCCCCACCCAACGCCAGTGCCTCCGTCTTATCAAAATTAACCAAAAATCCTGATATTAAATTGAAATTCCGCAAAGTGGTTAATAGTGAGGGAAAGGATGTTATAGGATCGCTAAAGTATAGTAAAAGATCATCCGCAAAAGCGGATACTTTTATGGTATGAGAGCCCACTTCTATACCTTTCCAGGACACATCATCTATAAATGTGCGTATGAGCGGATCCAAAGCCAAATTAAATAGCAAGGGGGAAAGGGGGCAACCCTGTCTCGTCCCCCTATGTAACTGAAATGATTTAGTGTTTAATCCATTAATCGTGATAAACGCCTGTGGTGCGGCATATAGAGTTTTGAAGATGTTAATAAACTCCGTACCAAAGTGTTGGGCCTGTAGAATTCGGAGTATATGAGACCAGGAGACGCGGTCAAATGCCTTATCGGCATCACAACTAACTATAAGGGCTTTTTGACACTCTGGTTGTTTCGAGCTATGTATCGCTGCCAGCAAAGTACGTATATTATGTACTGAGGTTCTGTTTCGAACAAACCCATTTTGAGCAGGATGTAAGATTCGCTGTAGAATGGGTTGAAGTCGAAATGCTAACAATTTAGTGAATAACTTTAAGTCCTGGTTCAGTAAGGATATCGGCCTATAGGATTGAACATATTTAGGGTCTTTTCCCGGTTTTGGAAAAACCACTATTCTAGCTTCGTCAAAACCGGTCGGGGCTGGATTTCCTTTCAATAGTGAGTTGAAAAGGGCTAGCATGTATGGTATCAAGTGGGGAGCAAGCATTCGGTAGTACTCTGCCCCGAACCCGTCCGGGCCAGGGGATTTCCCTTTTTTCAATAATTTAATTAAAAATAATAATTCCGATTCCTGGACCGGTGCCGTTAGCGATGCTCTCTCTTCCTCAGTTAATACTGGGAGTCCTGCTTTTTCCAAAAATCTCAGACCATCTATTGGGTGGTCAGGAGGGGACTGATATAAAGTTTGATAATATCGTAAGAATTCTTCCGAGATAGTAGGGGTATCCATAACAGTAGAGGTAGAATCAGTATACAATTGGGTAATACGTGAAGGAGCAGAGTATGACCGAACTAAATTTGCCAATAATCGGCCCGATTTATTGCCAGTTCTAAAAAACCTGTTCCTATGAATATCATGAGAGAAACTCGATCGCTCGGTACATAGGGCATCATATTGCTGTTTTGTTGCAAGGTAGGCCTGCCGATTTTCATGTGAGTAGTGTGTAATGAGTATATCATAAGTTTTAGTTAAATTCTGACTAAGATCCTTTAATTGTTTGTTAAGTGCCTTGCGTCTCCTGGAAACATACTCCATAATCTGACCCCGTATTACTGGCTTCGAAGCGGACCAAAATAGATTTATGTCTTCAACATGTTCTATATTATCAGTCTTATAGTTTAGAAATGACTGTTCAAGATGCAGGCGAAAGTCTGAAGAGTTTTCCATGTAAGCTGGGAACCTCCAGTTGTAAGAGTGTGGTATAGGAGTGTCTAATCTTATAGTGAACCACACCGGGGCATGGTCCGAAAGGAGAATAGGGTCTATCTGGGAGTGTACTACCTTTTGCAGAAGAGTATCCGAGATTAGCCAATAGTCTAGTCTAGACGAGGAGTGATGGGGATGCGAGTAAAACGTATACTCACGAGAATCAGGATGTTGGCACCTCCAGGGATCGCATAATCTCATCGAGTTGGTCAGTAAGGAAAGCGATGGGGTGGTGACTGAGCCATGGGTGTTGGCGGGGGTGGTTCTGTCTAATCCTGTCGATTGAACACAGTTAAAATCCCCACCCAAAATAATTGCGCCCTCTGCCCAGTCTTGTAACTTTGCATAAATATCTGTGAAAAAGTGGGCATTAGTGCCTGTGGGGGCATAAATGTTAGCTATTGTGTAGGGCAAATCATGTATAGTCAATTTCAAAAACAAATATCTTCCCTCCGGGTCTATTAAGCAGTCACTAATATTGTAAACAAGAAGTTTGCTAAAAATAATCATGACCCCTCTTTGTTTAGATGTGTAAGATGCCGTTTTAAAGTCTCCTATCCAAGAATCTCTTACCACATTAGGGTCAGAGATTTTCCAGTGTGTTTCTTGCAATAAAACTATATCCGGTCGTAAACGTTTCAGGTGGGTCAGAATTTTCTTCCTCTTTATAGGGGAGTTTAAGCCCTCCACATTCCAAGTTACTAATTTAAGAGCAGTTTTAATCATTTTAGGGGGATTACCTATTGCTGTCATTTAACCGATGCCAACCCTAGGCCAAATCATAACATGAACAACTCTCTTTGGTGACCCCTTACCCGTCCCAGCGAGCGGGCAAGGGGAGGATGAATACCAGTCCAACAGGGGGAAATAGAAACATATCACATTTAGTAGGAATATACCATGTGTGTTAACCTCAATCAGAATTCCAGCAATTATCATAAACCGTTTCAACATTATATGAACCCAGGAGGATTTCCGACTGAGTCGCATCCCAGCATAGCATTGCAGAACATAATCATACCAGAGTAGCAAAAGGGATTTCGAACCAGAAGGCCATCTAGTACTAGAGCATTTTAAAAGCTGAGTAAAGATGAGAAAAAAAAGAAGAAATGAGATCGATGATATATAGAGAAAGAATAAGAATAAGAAAAAGAGGGCAAGTGAGCCAAAGAAGAAAAAAATAAAACTGAAGAAAATATTTACTACATGAAGTTTTGTCCTAAAAAAATACCAACAAATGCTATGAACCATTACATCATATTTAGGCACTAAACAGCCTGGAATATACTTAGTACATTTTGAATCAAATATGGTCATCTGTAACCTGAATGTTCAAGAAATTGGAGATGACATCGCAATGTAACTCTGTAGTGTCAATCCGCATCGTCCATCCTGGACGAGCGGGAAGAAGCTAAAGAGTCCACAAAGTTTTTTGCAGCTTGCGGCGTGTCAAAGAAGTAGGATTTTCCAGAGTATGAGACCCTCAACTTGGCGGGATACAGTAATGCAAATCGAAGCTCCATCTCAAACATGCGTTTGCATATCGGGGAAAATTCTCGTCGCTTTGTAGCCACCAAGTAAGAGAAGTCTTGAAAAAGTAGGATCTTGGATTCCTGGTATTTGAGAGTGGGACATTTTCTATAGGCATCAAGCAGACGAACTTTATCAGCGTAATTTAGAAACTTCATGATAACCGGTCTGGGCCTATCTTTAGTAGATTGTCGATCAGGACCAATACGGTGAACACGTTCGATCAGCATTGATTCGGAGTCTGATACACATCTTAATTCTCTCGGCAGCCATTGAGAAACCAGATTCATCAGTTCGTAAGGTTTCACCGTTTCTGGCAGCCCTATAAGGCGTACATTACTTCTTCTGTTTCTGTTCTCTAAATCTTCAAGTTTCTCTTGCATGGACGTCACTATTTTATCTTGTTCAGAGAGCGCCGTTTTAGCTGTTGTTAGATCATCCTCAAGGTCCGAGATTCTTTGTTCTGCCTCCGATAAACGTTGGTCATGATGATTCAACTGGGTAAGGGCTGAATCCAATGAATCTTTTAAAGGGGCTAATTTTTGATCCAAGAGAGAAGCCAAAATGTCAGTGATCTCGTGCGTTGTAAAGGATTTGGCGGAATCCTTTGTTGTAGTAAGTGATGAGCATCTCAATGGACTATTATTTGAACCAGATGCCGGTGACTGAGGACTGTCCGCAGGGATATTGTCACGACCCCGACCTTTGTTTGCTTGTGAACCGCGGGGATTTCTGGGAGTTTTAGCCATGTATTTATCCATTATGAGGAGCGTATGGTATAAAAAGGGTAGTAGGATATGGCAAGGTATAAGAGCTGTATTTAAACGTGTATGAAAATAAATGAACTGCAATATAATTTCACACCAGCCGGGGGAGCTCCACTTCCATAAATTAAGGCTTGTCAGCAGATTGTATAAGCATATAGAGAGTCTGACCTGTGGCACAGTTGGAAGGGGCCTCAGGGCATCCCCTGCTGATATGTCAGATGACCAATAATGACAATCACTTAGCAGGAATGGTCAGTTATCTGTAGTAATTAATATTTCAGAAGGGGGGGACAAATAATAAGAAGACCAAGAATATTAAAAAATAAAATAAAAAATAAAATAGAGTAGATACTAATACTACTAGCAGAAAGGTATGTATTGTGTGGAGGCAGAGTACCTTTCTGTCACCTTCAGCTCACCCCCACCACGGATCTGGACAGGCAGCAGAAATCGGAAGGAGGATATATAGCAGAGCTTCCCTGGTCAGGTCAATAATAGATGAGTCACGACTGCTGATGGTAAGGGAAATTGCAGATTTTTTATTTTTCCCTCATTCAAGATGGCCGCCGGGAGATGTGTAGCCCGAGGAAGTGACCAGGGGGATCCAGTAGTTGAGCTCCATGTGAGAGGGGTGAGTGTGTGAGGTATGCAGGGGGGGCCAGGACCCGAACCGCCGGGTAACGTACTCCTGGGAGTTAGAAGAGGTATCGCTGTAGCCGCGGTCACGAGCGGGGCGGGAGGCTCCGCTCCGTTGCCTTGGAGACCCGCGGCTGGCTCCCAGTGCGCTCGAGGTCCCGGCTGTGTGGAGAGAGAGGTGGGCCGCAACCCGCAAGGACGGTCTAAGTGTCCCCCGGCTCCGCAACCCACTTCCTCCTGTCCCCTGTCAGCGGTAGAGGGATGATAGAGGCTGTAGAAGAACTTGATGGGCTATGTGGCATAAAGAATATACTATTCTGAGGACGCCGTGCAGGAGCAGCTCCAAGGCACGTCCTTCTCCCTAGCCCGTCAAGCCACGCCCCCTGATCCTGCTTTGTTATCAGTAGACGCCTTTTTTAAATCTTTAGGCCTGTTATATGATGACCCAGATAGAGAGGCATCAGCTGAGAGTCACCTGCGTGCCCTTAAACAAGGAAAAAATCCAGCAGAGGTGTATTGTACCGAATTTCGCCGTTGGTCAAACGACTGTGGCTGGAATGACCCGGCCCTGCGCAGTCAGTTTTGCCTCGGTTTGTCTGAACTTATTAAAGACAGTCTCCTTCAGTACCCCGCTCCTGAGACTCTCGACAAACTCATGGAGCTTGCTATTAAAATAGATCGTTGTCTCCGAGAGCGGAGGGCTGAAAGAGGAACAACTTTTAGGCCTAATCCTTGTGTTTATACCTTTCCTGAGGACGTCAAGGAGCCCATGCAGATGGGTCTCTCCCGGCTGTCCCCAGAGGAAAGAACCAGAAGATTAAGTTCTGGTCTTTGTTTGTATTGTGGTGGTAAGGGACATATTGCTCGCAACTGCCCAAACAAGTCGGGAAACGCTCTGACCAAGTGAATTGTGAGGGGGTTCACTTGGGTCTGCAGCTAATCTTCTCTAATGATTCTCTATTAGTTCCTGTTAAGATTTCCTTTGGCAGCCTCAGTTCATTGGTGTCGGCCTTCGTCGACAGTGGAGCTGCAGGAAATTTTATGTACTTAGCTTGGGCTAAGGCTTTAGGCATTCCACAGATACCATTAGATAAACATATCACCATGCACGGCTTGGATGGGGGTCCGCTTTTCAATGGGATAATTACTCACCGCACACCTCCAGTATTGCTGACAGTGGGGGCCTTACATTCAGAAGACATAGAATTTTACCTTACACATTGTCTGGCAGTTCCTGTAGTTTTGGGTCACCCCTGGCTTGCCTTTCATAATCCCACCATTGATTGGCGGTCTGGGGAGATTTCCCAATGGGGTCCTTTTTGTGTTAAGGAATGTATTTCCCATCCAGTCCGGGTTGCGGCAGTCGTCCCAGAACTTATTCCTGTGGAATATCAGGATTTTGCCGGTGTTCTCCAAAGGCAATGCGGACATTCTGCCTCCCCATCGGTCCTATGACTGTGCGATAGAGTTAGTTCCAGGTTCCACTTTACTTAAGGGGAGATTATATGCCCTGTCCAGGCCAGAAACCACGGCCATGGATAATTACATTCAGGAGAGCCTGAAAAATGGCTTTATTAGGCCTTCGAAATCTCCATTGTTGAGAAAAAAGATGGGTCGCTCAGACCATGTATTGATTTTCGGGCTCTGAATAAAATTTCTGTTAAGAACACCTATCCTTTGCCATTGATTTCAGTGCTTTTTGATCAGTTACGCTCCGCCGTGATCTTCTCAAAAATCGATCTTAGGGGAGCTTACAAGCTCATCCAAATAAGATCTGACGATGAGTGGAAGATGGCTTTCAGCACTCACTCGGGTCACTATGAATACCTGGTGATGCCGTTTGGGCTGTCAAATGCTCCTGCGGTATTTCAAGACCTCATCAACGATGTTCTCCGTGACTTCCTTGGGAAGTTCATAGTCGTTTATTTAGACGACATTTTGATATATGATATATACTCTGAGTCTATGGAACAACATATTACCCAGGTACGTCTGGTTCTTCAAAAACTACGGGAGAATCCTTTATACGCTAAGCTTGAGAAATGTGATTTTCACATCACAGAAGTGTCCTTCTTGGGGTACATTATTTCTCCCCAGGGATTTTTCATGGAACCGAAAAAACTCCAGGCCATCCTTAATTGGGCGCAACCCACTAATTTAATAGCAATTCAGCGCTTTTTAGGGTTTGCAAATTATTATAGGCGATTCATTCATACCTTTTCTGATCTGGGCGCTCCTATAGTAGCAATGACTAAAAAAGGAGCGGATCCTTCCAATTGGTCGCCTGAAGCTGAGTCTGCCTTTCGGGCCTTGAAGCAGGCCTTTGTCTCGGCTCCTGCCCTCAGACACCCTAATCCGGAGCTCCCCTTTATTGTTGAGGTTGATGCCTCAGAGTTTGGAGTGGGGGCTATCCTTTCTCAGGAAGAGTCGGAGTCTTAGGAATTACATCCTTGTGCCTTCATGTCCAGGAAATTCTCCTCCGCAGAATCAAACTATGACGTCGGTAATCGAGAATTGCTGGAAGTAAAATGGGCTTTCGAGGAGTGGAGGCATTGGCTGGAGGGAGCTAGGCATACTATTACAGTATTTACTGACCATAAGAACCTGCAATATGTTGAGTCAGCTAAACGGCTTAATGCTCGGCAGGCACGTTGGGCATTGTTTTTTACTCGTTTCAGGTTTATCATCACCTTCAGGCCTGGTTCCAAGAATATGAAAGCTGATGCCCTGTCACGTTGCTTTCTTCTGGTTCACAATAGCAATCCTGTTACTACCCCCATAGTTCCATCTTCAGTCATCCGGGCAGGCCTCACACAGGATTTATTTACTCAGTTAAACCAGCTTCAACAGCAGGCTCCTAGAATTACTCCTGCTGGTCGTCTTTTTGTCCGTGAATTTTTGAGAGGCACTGTTTTAGCTTTGTTTTATGACAACAAAGTCTCCGGTCATCCAGGTATCACTAAGACCTTGGAGTTAGTCTTTCGCTCGGTGTGGTGGCCTAGTCTTTCTAAAGATGTAAGGGAATTTGTTCATTCCTGTCAGGTTTATGCACAGCATAAGGTCCCTCGTTCGTTGCCGATTGGGCAACTCATACCTTTAGCCGTTCCTCTCAGGCCGTGGTCTCATATATCCATGGATTTCGTGGTGGACCTTCCCCTTTCAGCTGGATTTCGAGTCATTTGGGTGGTAGTGGATCGTTTTAGTAAAATGGCTCATTTCATTGCTCTTCCCCGATTACCCTCTGCTCAAGGGTTGGCAGTTTTGTTCCTCCGCCATGTGTTTGGGCTCTATGGTTTGCCCACTGACATTGTCTCTGATCGGGGTCCGCAATTCATTGCACAATTCTGGAAACATTTCTGTGACTCATTGAATATGAAACTGTCTTTAACATCTGGTTATCATCCACAGTCTAACGGGCAAACCGAACGAGTCAACCAGTCATTAAAACAATATTTACGCTTGTATTCGGCCAAACTCCAGAATGATTGGTCTGAATTTCTTCCTTTAGCCGAATTTGCTTATAATAACTCTTGTCATTCTTCCACCAAGGAGTCCCCATTCTTTTCAGTCTTTGGTTTTCATCCTAGAGCTAACTCTTTTTTTCCATCATTTTCAAGTATCTTCATTGACCTTAACCTCCCATCTCAGAACAATTTGGAGAAAAGTGCACCTTGCCCTGAGAAAAGCTCCCTTCCGAGAAAATAAATATTTTGATAGGCTCCGACGTCCTTGCACTATTAAGGTGGGAGATAAGGTGTGGTTGTCAACTCGCAACATCAAGCTCCGACAACCCTCGACTAGATTGGGACCCAAATTTATTGGACCGTTCCTTATCATTTAGAAGGTCAACCCAGTTGCCTTTCGGCTACGCTTGCCAAGATCTCTCAGAATTGGAAATACTTTTCACTGTTCCCTTTTGAAACAGTATTTTTCTTCCAGGAGATTTCCTCGGAGGACTTCCCAGGGTAGTTCTCCGGTGAATGTTCAGGGGCAACAGTAGTGCTTGGTAGAGAAGGTTTTAGATTCAAAAGTTTCCCGGGGCCGGCTTTATTTTTTGGTTCACTGGAAAGGCTATGGTCCTGAGGAAAGGTCTTGGGTCCTGGATAAGGATCTACATGCCCCTAAACTCGAGATTATTCTCTCAGGAATTTCCTCAGAAACATGGCTTTAGGGGTTCTTTAACCCCTACTCAAAGGGTGGGGGGACTGTTAGGCACCGCGGTCCGTGGCGCCGCTCGGTCCATTTCCGAGCGACGACCGCGGCTGCTACACCTTCCTCCTTGCCCGCCCGGCGCCTAGCAACTAGGGACTCCGTGCGTGCTGAGCCACCGGGTCCCTAGCAACTAGGGACGCCGTGCGCGCTGAGCCGCCGAGTCCCTAGCAACGCTAGGACGCCGAGCCACCGGGTCCATAGCAACGGGGACGCCACAGGCGGACCGTGTTCCCCGTTGCAGGTATTGATTAATTAAGTGTTCACACATGTTTCTCTGGTCGTGCAGCAAGGGATCTGCACGACATTTTTTGTAATTGGGCTCTGTGCTCTTATTGGAGGGTTCCCTGTTAAATGCCTCGCAAAAAAATGGTGAACTGCTCAATCAGATAGTGATGTCACTCAGGTGCTAAAAGGGAGGGGTAATTCTGTGTAGGAAAAAACAATGGTTCCCTAATGCACACTGAGTGAATAATATTCCTACATAATAGTCAGATAATACGGAGATCTTGGTTGCGTATATCTGCAGATATAGGGTTAAGCCCCCAGGCCGATCGACAAGGCCTCTCCGTCACTGGGGGTCCCTAATATTAGGTATGGGTCCGGGGTGCAGGACCCCATAATGTCGGCACAGGTCGGCTACCCCAGGTCAGCACACAGGTGAGAGTTAATAGGGTTAATAAGAAGCACAGAAGTGCTATGTGAGTGGTGTGATTAAAATAATACAAAAACATATACAAAGTGATAGGGAAACTCATAAGTGTTAATAAAGTGTTAGGGTGTGCCGACCTGAAGCAGCCCAGCGATACCGACACAGGGGCCACCACACCCCACACCCACCCCACAAATAATTCCAAATATGTCTGGGTTGAATTCCCAGTGTAAGGCCACATGGTAATGGCTCCTACAGCATCTGAGAGCCAGCTTACCTGGGGATACCCCTGACTTCCCCCTATGGCAGTCTAGAGTCAGCAATCCCTCCTAATGCTGACCCGTTCATGCCTCTCAATACAATGCATTGTATTGAGAGGCATGAACGGGTCAGCATTAGGAGGGATTGCTGACTCTAGACTGCCATAGGGGGAAGTCAGGGGTATCCCCAGGTAAGCTGGCTCTCAGATGCTGTAGGAGCCATTACCATGTGGCTTTACACTGGGAATTCAACCCAGACATATTTGGAATTATTTGTGGGGTGGGTGTGGGGTGTGGTGGCCCCTGTGTCGGTATCGCTGGGCTGCTTCAGGTCGGCACACCCTAACACTTTATTAACACTTATGAGTTTCCCTATCACTTTGTATATATTTTTGTATTATTTTAATCACACCACTCACATAGCACTTCTGTGCTTCTTATTAACCCTATTAACTCTCACCTGTGTGCTGACCTGGGGTAGCCGACCTGTGCCGACATTATGGGGTCCTGCACCCCGGACCCATACCTAATATTAGGGACCCCCAGTGACGGAGAGGCCTTGTCGATCGGCCTGGGGGCTTAACCCTATATCTGCAGATATACGCAACCAAGATCTCCGTATTATCTGACTATTATGTAGGAATATTATTCACTCAGTGTGCATTAGGGAACCATTGTTTTTTCCTACACAGAATTACCCCTCCCTTTTAGCACCTGAGTGACATCACTATCTGATTGAGCAGTTCACCATTTTTTTGCATTGTATTGAGAGGCATGAACGGGTCAGCATTAGGAGGGATTGCTGACTCTAGACTGCCATAGGGGGAAGTCAGGGGTATCCCCAGGTAAGCTGGCTCTCAGATGCTGTAGGAGCCATTACCATGTGGCTTTACACTGGGAATTCAACCCAGACATATTTGGAATTATTTGTGGGGTGGGTGTGGGGTGTGGTGGCCCCTGTGTCGGTATCGCTGGGCTGCTTCAGGTCAGCACACCCTAACACTTTATTAACACTTATGAGTTTCCCTATCACTTTGTATATATTTTTGTATTATTTTAGTCACACCACTCACATAGCACTTCTGTGCTTCTTATTAACCCTATTAACTCTCACCTGTGTGCTGACCTGGAGTAGCCGACCTGTGCCGACATTATGGGGTCCTGCACCCCGGACCCATACCTAATATTAGGGACCCCCAGTGACGGAGAGGCCTTGTCGATCGGCCTGGGGGCTTAACCCTATATCTGCAGATATACGCAACCAAGATCTCCGTATTATCTGACTATTATGTAGGAATATTATTCACTCAGTGTGCATTAGGGAACCATTGTTTTTTCCTACACAGAATTACCCCTCCCTTTTAGCACCTGAGTGACATCACTATCTGATTGAG
This sequence comes from Pseudophryne corroboree, assembly GCF_028390025.1. NCBI lineage: Eukaryota > Metazoa > Chordata > Amphibia > Anura > Myobatrachidae > Pseudophryne > Pseudophryne corroboree. The sequence continues at coordinate 20,544,200 of NC_086446.1, read as the reverse complement.
CAGTTCACCATTTTTTTGCATTGTATTGAGAGGCATGAACGGGTCAGCATTAGGAGGGATTGCTGACTCTAGACTGCCATAGGGGGAAGTCAGGGGTATCCCCAGGTAAGCTGGCTCTCAGATGCTGTAGGAGCCATTACCATGTGGCCTTACACTGGGAATTCAACCCAGACATATTTGGAATTATTTGTGGGGTGGGTGTGGGGTGTGGTGGCCCCTGTGTCGGTATCGCTGGGCTGCTTCAGGTCAGCACACCCTAACACTTTATTAACACTTATGAGTTTCCCTATCACTTTGTATATATTTTTGTATTATTTTAATCACACCACTCACATAGCACTTCTGTGCTTCTTATTAACCCTATTAACTCTCACCTGTGTGCTGACCTGGGGTAGCCGACCTGTGCCGACATTATGGGGTCCTGCACCCCGGACCCATACCTAATATTAGGGACCCCCAGTGACGGAGAGGCCTTGTCGATCGGCCTGGGGGCTTAACCCTATATCTGCAGATATACGCAACCAAGATCTCCGTATTATCTGACTATTATGTAGGAATATTATTCACTCAGTGTGCATTAGGGAACCATTGTTTTTTCCTGTTAAATGCCTCCTCAGTGCCTCACACAGACGCTGGTGATAGCTTCCTGCATGCTGCTCATGTTTGGTGAACGTCTGTTCCTGGTCTGCTGTGCCCGGTCCCTCCAGTTCTGTGTTCCTGAATCTTGGAGTTCGTCACCCGGTCCCAAGGATTTCCTCTGGTTCTCAATTACTTGTGGCAGTCGATCGAGATTCTCACTTGGTTTCGTGAGTGGCGGCCCTGCCGCGTGTTTCGGTCTAGGCCGCTTTAGTATTGTTTTCTTGTACTGGAGCATTTGCGGAGGTTTCCGCTTCCATAGTCCTCCTTGGATCTCGGCGGTGCCATGTAGGAGAGTGGACAAGTGGAATATTTTGGTAAGCCGCGCATACTTTTAGTTTCAGGTTAGCCAGTAGCCCCTGGCCTTGTTGTTTCAGTTAGAGGGCCCCTTGATATCACCCTGTCTCAGTTCACTCTTTGTCTCTCATTAAGACCTGAGGGGGCATCGGAGTTGGGCAGACGTAATTCGCCCTTCAAACGCGGCTGCCATGGGCCCAAGAAACCATAGTCTCGCAAGAGTGAACTGACAGCACGGGTAAGACAACGGAGATAGGGTGCCAGGGGCTATTCCCATTCCGTTTCCCTTTCCCAGCATTACAACCTGGTACTCAGGTCCCACCGTATAAGACCTCCCCTGACCTGAGTATCAGGATCATAACAATAATGGGGGTAATTCTGACGCTCGCTAGTGTTTTTTACAGCGCTACAATTAGGTCAGAACTGAACATGTGTATGCACCGCAATGCGCAGGTGCGTTGCATGGGTACAAAGCAGATCGTTGCTGTGTGATGGGTTTTATGAAGAATCCATTCGCACGGCCGATCGCAAGGTGATTGACAGGAAGAAGGCGTTTGTGGGTGGCAACTGACCGTTTTCTGGGAGTGGTTGGAAAACCGCAGGCATGTCCAAGTGTTTGCAGGGTGGGTGTCTGACATCAGTTTCGGCCCAAGACAGGTTGAAGTGATCGCAGCGGCTGAGTAAGTCCTGGGCAACTCGGAAACTGCACAAAGATTTTTTGTACCGCTCGGCTGCACATGCGATCACACACTTGCACAGCTAAAATACACTCCCTGGTGGGTGGCGACTATGCAAACGCACGACTGCAAGAAACAGCTAGCGATCAGGTCTGAATGACCCCAATGTCAGTGTTTGCAATTCTTCAGCCCACGCCTCTACTCTAGACAACGCCTGGGAAAGGGGTGGACTTGGTTTATACTATTTCATATTTTGGAGGAGACCTGCTTGAAAATATTACCCTTCATCAATTGCGTGAAAAATACCCAAATCTCTCTGTCCCACTATTTGTATACTACCAAACACGTAGTTATGCTTCTAGTTTACCTTCCCCGAAACGGCGTCTACAGATGGGTGTTTCCTCAGATTCCAAGTGTTTTATATGTGCTGCACCAGACGCGGATTTGTACCATTGTATCTGGAGCTGCCCTGAGCTCAATAAATATTGGATAACAATATGTAAATACATAAAAGATGCCTATACATCTCTCCATCACTCCCACTCTGGAGTGGGCTCTTTGGGATATATACACATCCCCAGTGCAAAACAGACCATCGGTAGCGCAATAAATATAAACAATACTATCTCAATGGATCTCATCCGATACATTGACATTGTCCCTGTACTTACCTCGGGTTACATACTTATTCCAAATGGATTGGCTTGATAAAGAAGCCTTAATAAAGAAAAGACTGAAGAATTATTTGATATTTGGTTGCCCCATGATAAATCTTTTTCTCCGGCAGGGTCCACAGGATAACAATGGGATATGATGGAGCCACCGCGGATTGGCACCAATCGATCAAAGCTTTCTGGCCTCCCAGGATGCAATGGGCCCGTCCATATATCCCCGCCTACTGACTCAGGCAAATCAGTTTTTTGTTTGGTGCGGCAGGAGCCAGACCATGGTCAGGGGGCTGCTATTTTTTTAGCAGCCATAAGCTTTCTTCTTTTATTTTTATAGTCCTACTAGTGTCTTATATGTGTATTAGAAAGAGTCGCTCCAACAACTCTCCGCCGGGTCGTGACGGTGCTTACCCACAAGTACAGTGCTGTTCCGGTGAGCATCTGTGTCGGATATACTAGCAGGTCCAGCAGACGTTACCAGGCTGTGGCCAGAACGCGGGGAGAAGGTAAGGCATCGGTTCTGCTTACCTAGATGGAATACGGACACAGCCACACTGTTTTGGGAGGAGACTACCAATCAGTAGCTGACGAGGCTGCCACCGCAGGTGCACCAGCGCTAGGCCTTAGGGAACATAGGCTCCAGGAATAGCATGAGGCCATGTTCCCTAGGGTTGATGTCCGCAGGGGGAGTCACGCGCTCTCCTAGTCGCCCCTCCCCCCGATTCATGACCAGTTTCCTCCGAGTCTCCCACCATGAACTGTTTCCTTGCATCCATTCCAGACGCTGTGCATGAGGGGATCCGGTCGCAGCATAGGCGGCTCTATGACCAATGTGTCTGTGTTCACTATAGGTTCATGGAGCGGCAGTGTACACTAGTAACGTATCGCTAACGTATTGATCGATCCTGTATCCCACTCTACTGAGTACGGGTTATACAGTACTACATCTCTATCTACCTTTTTGAGTAAGAATAGTTAGATAAGTGCCTATTGCATATGAGTCTGTATACATTTACTGTTGTTTCTTTCGCATTGCGTCTGAATACGTTTAAACATGATCAGTAATATGTTCTACTACATACTTAAAAATGTGTTTGTAGTTGATGATGTGCTCATATTGCTAATGTATAACGTGACTGACTGCTAGTGTGATTGCTGACTTTACTATATGTTTGTCAGTTGTTTTTTCTGATCCTCAATGCTGGTGCATGGGTAGGGTCAGACTGTATGTCACTTTAGAAAGTTTAAAGTGATTACAGTCACAAATTGTGTAGTACACTGTGAAAGCGCTGATTATTTATCATGTCTAAGAGCGGCAAAGGAGATGAAGGTACAATCACAGCAATACCAACACTCATATCATGTTTGTCTTGCAAAACTGTATTATCCTCTCAGGATCTGGTTCAGGATGGTTTGTGTGCAAATTGTTTTAGTTTTCAGCAAAATACAAGGCAGATCCCTGTACAATGTCAGGTACAGATGGATTCACCTTGGTCTGTGTTTGCACAGACCTTGTCCAGTATAGCTAAATGGATAATTTATACAGCTTCTGTAGCAGGAATGGGTTACACTATTAACACTTACATGCAGCTACTTACCTATGGTATATCATTTCCCCAAGAAGCTTTTCAAATGAAACAAGCTGATAAACCAATGGTAAGTAAATCTTCACCTTCACAGGCTACACATGAGGATTCATCGGAAGATGAAAGCTCAATTAATTCTACTCTGGCATACGAAGAGGAAGAAGAAGGTCTCAGCTCAGTGGATATAGCCAAGTTAATTAGAGCAATGAAAGCCATTCTATCCTTAGAGGATTCAGCAGAGCCTGTGTTAAAAAACCAAGGCACTTGTGTTTAAACATCCCAAAACAGTTAAGACTGAGTTTCCAGGGTCAGATCAGCTGACGGAAATCATGGAAGAAGGTTGGGCTGCGCCCAATAAGAAATTTAGGATTAAAAAAAAATGGGATTCCAATTATCCTAAAGTAGATGCACACGTGATTCGATTAGTGCGAAAGTCTATATTGCCTTTGCCTTCAACAGCATTAAATTATGTCATGGATAGGAGGGTGGATGGTTTTCTAAAAACCCTATTTTCCCTGTCCGGGGCAGTCATAAGGCCAGCCATGGCTTCAGCTTGGACGGCAAAGGCAGTGGCTGCCTGGGCTGATACATTTGAGGGGGGGTTTTCAGTAGCTTCTAGAGAGCAGAAATCCCATATAGCTCATATAAAACAGGCTGCAATATTCTTGGAAGAAGCAGCATTAGATATGGGTACTATCACCTCCAGGCCATCAGCTTCAACAATAGCTGCTCGCAGAGCACTTTGGTAACGTACGTGGAAAGCGGATTCAGAATCTAAGAAGGTTTTGGAATCTTTGCCTTTTTCTGGAAATGTTCTTTTTGGTAAAGAATTGCCAGATATTCTGGAGTCAGAAGCAGACTCCAAAAAGGTCAAGTTCCCTTCCACATACAGCTACAAACCTAAAGTTCTGGTTTTCCGTCCCTTTCGGTCTCAAGGAAAAGCTAAGGGAAAAAGTGATCGCAAGCCCCAATACAACAAGTCTGGTAAGACTAAAAACATTGGGCTAACAGAGGGCCGGCTTCCAAATCAGAAAATATTCCATCAGCCTGATGGTGTGGGCCTCCACCTGGGGGACCCCAGGGTAGGGGGTTGACTTCTTCAGTTTGCACAGATGCCTGGGTGCAGGAAGCGGTATCTCTAGGTTATGCTTTTCCCTTCAAGAATGTCACGCTCGGCTGGAAATGAGAATCCGGCAACTGAGGTTTGCCTGAGGAAGCAGACACTGGCGAGGGAAGAAGACGAGGTGGAGGCTACCGAGATGAGATAGTCACTGAAAATAATGAACTGCCGGTGATAATCTGTGACTTGGAAAACTGAAGACTGTGAGCTGTGGCTTGAATAACAAGGCTGAGGAGCACTGAAGATGAAGGACTGTGAATGGTGAGCTGTGGCTTGGATAATGAGGCTGAAGTACACTTGAAGATAATGAACTGTGGTTTGAAAGACGAGGATGAAGTACACTGAAGAAGGACTGTGAACGGTGAGCTGTGGCTTGGATAATGAGGCTGAAGAGCATGGTAACTGTCGACGACCAAGATCCTTGAAGAAACAAGATTACTGAGTACGCCCCTCTCAGATGGTATCAGGTTAGAGACGGCGGGACTGCTGCAATCAGAAAGACGAGGCAGTGCAAAGCTGGAGAGTAACCAAGGTACCAAAGTAACCTGGGAGCACAGGGCTGGAGATCCTACACCTAAGTAACTTGAAGCACTGGCACTCATAACCTGAACCAGCTCCCTTTTAAGAGGAGAGATCTCCCTATATTGGCTGGACAGAATGAGCATGTTCAATAGGTACAAGCTTTGGTTTCCAACATGGCCGCTCTTGTGCAGCAGACACATTTTAGTGTTTACCAGCAGAACTCCCCCTGGCCTATCCGGATGCGCTCCCTAGTGCCAGCAAGCCCGCTGCAGCAGCCTCCGCGGACCCGCCAGCATCTCCGCACATGGACCCATCGCAGCAGCCCAGCACCGCCACTGCCCGCCAAACACCTGAGCGGTAACCGCCATGGCTCTGATCGTACGGTAAGGATCCGTGACAGTACCCCCCCCCCCTTTGTTGGTGGACTCCGGACACCTTCGTGGTTTGATTGGATACCTGGCATGAAAGGCTTGAATTAGTCTTGGAGCGTGGACATCCTCTGCAGATACCCAAGACCTCTGCTTGGGTCCATATCCTTTCCAGTCAATAAGATATTGGAGACTATCATACCGCTTCCGAGAGTCGACCTGGTGAATTTCAAATTCATCTTCTTGAGCAGACTGGATTTTAGGAGTCTTAGGCAAAGCAGCCTGAAATCGCTTGAGAACTAGAGGTTTCAAGAGAGAAATACGGAAAGTGTTCGGAATTTTCAAAAGGGGAGGTAGTTTTACCTTGTAAGCTACTGAGTTTAAGACCCTTTCAATCATGCTCATCTCCCTACTCCGGCTAATGTCTCTGCATACTCTACACGTAAGGTAGGTCCTTCATGGGCAGCACAATAGGGTGCTTCAGCAGAACAGATTGGTAAGGCAGCCACATAGTGTTATGCACACCACTGCCTGCAGGAATATACTGGTGTCTGAACTGTTATGCACACCAGTGCCTGCAGGAATGTACTGGTGTCTGAACGGATAGGGATGCAAAACAAATGAACTCACAGACAGACTGGGAAATATGACATTACGTACACAGAAGGTGATAGGGTAACAAAATAAACACAAAGTGAACAGAAAAGCCCAGAGGCTAAGAAACTGGGTGTCTCCCTAGTATTAGGAATGCTCAGATGGAAAAAGCAAGATGTTGTGTTTTAATACGTAGAGAACCCGAAATGCTGTTGCTAAGGGCAACAGCAAAACCCTAAAGGGTTACCAACGGGTGTGGCAGTAAACTCCTTGGTCAGAGATGGAATGATAGACACAAGGAGAGTCTCCACAATCCTAATCCTCACTTGCAGTGCACAGGTTCAGCTTACTGCCACTAAACTGACACCAGAACACCTTGCACAGTGAGACAGGATTTAGGCAGGCAAGTCTGAGAATACAGCCGTAAACTTGCTAAGTTCACAGAGTAGCAAAAGAACCCCAGCAAGTTAAACGACTGACTCCAGTCTTACTGTTAGGTCTGGATTGGCAGAGTGTAGTACCAAATCCCAAGGCCTATTTGCAGTAAGCAACAACAAATACAAAGCTACACAGTACTGGCTAACTTTCAGGAACTAACTAACCAACAAAGATTCAGCAGCATCTGCTTAACCTGAGAAGAGGCCTTATATAGCAGGTGCTGTCCACGCCCCACTCAGACCTCACAGACTGTGAGCACAAAAACCAGCACCGGATCCCCTGCCGTACACAGAGCCTGTAACCACTGCACAGCAAAAGACCCGAACCGGAGTATCAGCTGCGCTCAGGTTACTCCGTTAGCACTTGTCTCCCGGTTGCCATGACGACGTGGCAGCACAGGGCAGGAGACCCTAACACATAGGTCTTCCATTTACACTATCATTAGACATTATGCCATGGATACTTTTGCCTCTCATGATGCTAAATTCGGGTGAAAGGTCTTCATGTCTAAACAGGAGCGTCCCCGCCACTTAAACTGGCTTTGGGAATCCCAATGTTATCCTGTGGATAACCTGTATACCCATCCAGAGAAATTTACCGTTATGGTAACAGCTTACCATTGATAACGGGATTTCTCTTATGTCCACAGGTATCCACAGGGGTCCCTCCCTGATGCACCTGATTTGAGGATCTTGACAATCTCTAAACCTCTTCTTTCTTGTATGGAAGGGCGTGCATGTGTTTTCTTATTGCCTGAACAGGGTACTACCTGATGATCCTGCCTAAATTGCTGTGGAAAGAACTGATTTGACTGAGTCAGTGGGCGGCATATATGGAGAAGCCCCGATGCATCCTGGGAGGCCAGAAAGCTCATGACCGATTGGTGCCAATTCCGCTGTCGCTCCGGCATATCCCAATGTTATCCTGTGGATACCTGTGGACATAAGAGAAATTCCATTATCAATGGTAAGTTCTTACCATAACGGTAAATTTTTAATTGTTTGTAGAGTTAAACCGGTTTGTGAGAAATATTTGTAGGAAACATTTCTTTGATAGTACTAAAAAGGCCCTTAGCTCAGAGACATCAGCTGTATTGGACCAACATGATCAATCATGTCTAGACATCCTAAATTAATTATTATTGGAAAATATTGATCTAGACAATCACGCTATAGCTGAGCTTCCTATTTTCGATGTGAATAATGTGGAGCCTGTACAGTTTAAGAACAAATCTCAATTTTATCCAGTACAACACAAAACTAGTGCCATAGCCACTTTCTACAATAAGACTTTGGAGGAATTTCACCAATTGTGCGATACAAAAATTCATCCCTGTCACTTTAACTTAACCTCCAATGAGCAGAATAATTTCAAAGAACTGTCTAATGATTCCTCCCTTACAATTAAACCAGCAGATAAGGCGGGGGAAGGGGGGGGGGCAGTGATACAAGATACCTCTGATTATATCAAAGAGGCTAAACGTCAATTATCAAATGTTCTGTTTTATAATCAATTAGACACGGACCCGACTAGGACCTTTAAAAAAAAAAATATATATATATATATATATATATATATATTTTGAAAACAGCTCAAGAAAAAGGTTCATTACTGGGGATGAATTTGACTTCCTCTACCCCCTCCACCCTATCACTCCTATTTATTACCACCTCGCCAAAATCCATAAAACACTACACAAACCCCCGGGGCGTCCTATTATTTCTGGGATTGAGGGCCTTACATCTAATTTATCCTTTTTTGATGATCACTATTTACAACCCTGCGCCACATTTGAGGTCCCATATCCATGATACCACCGATTTTTATCAAACGGGTGGAGGGCCACAAATGGGCTCCAGGATATAGATTTGTGACTTGTGATGTCCAAGCTTTATATACGAATATCCCACATGATAAAGGTGTAGAGTCTGTGGACATCTCATTAAGGAAAGTTTATTTTGACACTATTTTGATTTTTTTTTTTAAATTTGATCAGGGTTATTATTTACAAGTCCTTGGTATGGCGATGAGGACCAGGTTTGCACCGAGCTTTGCAAACATCTATATGGGCGATTTTAAACAATCCCACATATGGGATGGCCCATACTCGGCGTACCTGGTCCTCTGTGGTCACTATATCGACGACCTGTTTTGTATTTGGAATGGTAACACTACCTCTATCACTAATTTTGTTTATTATTTAAACACTAATGATTATGGTTTGTCCTTCACGTGCACACACAATTCTTCACAGATTAATTTTTTAGATGTAATGGTGGAGATGGTAGAGGATAGTCTTATTGCTTCATCATATAAAAAAGCAGAAGATGTGTGTAGTTATATACCCTATACAAGTAATCACAAGAAAAACTGGCTAAATAAGGTACCTAAGAGCCAGTTGTCTAGAATTAGACGGAATTGCACAGTGGATTCCAAGTTTGAAGAACAGGCGGAGAGACTTATAAATTCTGTTCGAGAATGGGAATACCCTTGTCAGGAATCGACTCACCACAGCTACATCCATCCGTCGGTGCGGACTCCGTCCGGGGTCCCTACGCTCTGCTGTCACCCGTCTCCCTGTCGCCAGATGTCATCCTGGGCCTGGGAACGCTCCTATTGTCATGGCGGGCCGCGGCATGGGCGCCGCCATGACAGTCTCTCTCAGCCTGAATGCGGCGGCCAATCCGGAGCTTGGCCGCACCTCCTTGTTTCACCTCAGGCAATACCCGAACACCAGGGGGTATATCAGAAGCTGCAGGGTGAGCCTGAGGTTGTCCTGAACTTTGTGTCACTCCTGCGACTCATGTGCCTGGATCCTCCGTGCTCCTGGTTATCTTCCTGGATCCTCCGTGTTCCTGGTTACCTTCCTGTTCCTCTGTGTTCCTGGTTACCTCTCTGCATCTCCATGGAACTACAAGCATCAGCAATCCTTGTGTTACTATCTGGCTCCATACCTTTCTACAGCTTCAGTGTGCTTCAGCCCTCAGCAGTAGAGACTCTCTCCAGGTGCATTTCATCACCTCACCTGTGAGCAGCTTGCTAGCTGCCTGTGCTTCATCATCTGCACTGTGAACTTTCACCAGAGTCTTCTGCATCTGCTACCAGGTTTGCTACATATATATTTCCATCTCTGCTGGCTCCACGTTTTAAATGAATCCGGTACCCATACCAGTGAACTCATTCATAACATTGTCATAATTCATTCTGCCATAGACTTTCAGCTTCCACACTGCACTAATATCATTTGCATTACTTATTGTTTATTTCTGCTGCCTTACTGTGTGAATTGTTATGTTTAATAAAACATCATTGCGCCCATGCGCAGAAACATAATCCAGCCTCCTCACTTCTTCCCTCCTACCTCCACTGACCCACTAGCGCCCCCTCCGGGGACACAAGTAAAACCGAACCTGACAGTAAGTTCAGGACCGATGGACTCGGACGGTGGTCAGAACGTGGGGTCAGGGGCCTTACAAAATCTGGTCTCCCGCTTGGATGGACAAGAGGCTGCGCAGCAGCAGATGTTCCAGTTCCTGCAAGGAATGTCCTCCCGGATTGATACACTGCAACAATCCCTGCCTAGTGTACTTGCTTCTTCAGTTCCAGTTACCCCAGCACCTGCAAGTGCTGTGAGTTCTTCTTCATCGGTTGCATCAGATCCAGTGTCACGCTTGCACCTGCCCGTGCCCAGCAAATATGATGGCAGTCCGAAGTTATGTCGCGGATTCCTTAACCAATGTGAAATCCAGTTTGAATTATTATCACACAGTTTCCACACGCCAAGATCCAAAGTTGCCTACATTATATCATTGCTCTCTGGTTCTGCCTTGAGTTGGGTGTCTCCTCTGTGGGAACGTGCTGATCCTCTGATGAACAACTACGCTGATTTTGTGTCAACCTTCAGACGCATCTTTGACGAACCAGGTCGTGCGACATCAGCCTCTGCAGATCTTATTCAGCTTCGTCAAGGTACCCGGAGTATGGACCAATATGTCATCCAGTTCCAGACGTTAGCCGCAGAGATTCAGTGGAATAATCAAGCCCTGGTAGCAGCCTTCTGGCATGGACTTTCGGATCGGATCAAGGATGAACTGGCAACCCGTGATATCCCTGAGCAATTGTCTGTGCATCAAGTTGGACTCTCGCATTCGCGAATGCAACAGTGAGCGTGCTCGTAGTGAGTCTCGCAAGCCAATAATGGTACCTTCAGTTAAATTTCAGCCTCCACCTTCTGATGAGCCTATGCAAATTAATAGGTCCCGCTTAACTCCTGAGGAGCGGTCAAGAAGACTCCGTGAGAGACTGTGGGGTAAATTTACTAAGGTGGGAGATTTTTAGAACCGGTGATGTTGCCCATAGCAACCAATCAGATTATATCTATTATCTGCTAGAAGCAGCTAGATAAATGGTAAGTAGAATCTGATTGGTTTCCATGGGCAACATCACCAGTTCTAAAAATCTCCCACCTTAGTAAATTTACCCCTGTGTCTTTATTGTGCGGCTACAGGTCACCAAATCAATTCTTGTACAGTGCGTTCGGGAAACGCCAGATCGTGACTTGTAAAGGAGGAGTCAAGTTGGGATCTTCAAGACAAGCTCCTTCTAACCAAGACCTTGTTCTTTCTGTGACTTTAGAGATGACGGCTTGACTCCAATCTGCAACTGCATTAGTGGACTGTGGAAACTTTATCACTCAAGCTGCGGTGGATAAGTTTCATTTGCCTGTCTGCAAACTTTCATATTCAGTCTACATCACTGCAGTGGATGGTAGCCGAATTTCCAAGGGGCATATCTCTCACCAAACCAGGCCAGTGGTACTGGGAGTCTAGAAACTTTATTAACTCAGAATGCAGGAACCAGTTATTCCTCAGGCAACCCAGGAGATCGTGTTGGGAATGCCCTGGCTCCAACTACATAATCCGCAGATTGATTGGTCTACGTTACAACTCACTTCCTGGGGTTCACATTGCCGTCAGTCCTGCCTAGCCCAAGTTTGTCCTATAAAGTCTTCTGAAGTCAAAACCCAGTCAAGTCTTCCTGTGGCTTACCAAGATTTCTCTGACGTCTTCAGTGAAAAGGCCGCTGATGTTCTGATGTTCTGCTGCCCCATAGAGAGTGGGATTGCCCCATTGACCTTATTCCCGGCAAGAAACCACCTAGAGGGCGAACTTATCCGTTATCCATTTCTGAAACTGAGGCGATGAGCGAATATATCAGAGAGAACTTACAGAAAGGATTCATCCGCCCTTCATCTTCACCCACTGGTGCGGGCTTCTTCTTTGTCAAAAAGAAGGATGGAGGATTACGTCCATGTATCGACTACCGGGGTCTCAATGACATTACCATCAAAAATAGCTACCCATTGCCCCTCATCACTGAATTGTTTGATAGAGTCAAGGGAGCCCGCATCTTCACCAAGTTATATCTCCGCGGTGCCTACAATCTCATCAGAATCCATAGTGGTGACGAATGGAAGACAGCCTTTAATACTCGAGATGGTCATTACGAGTACCTGGTAATGCCATTCGGGTTGAGTAATGCCCCAGCAGTGTTCCAGCACTTCGTTAACGAAATCTTCCGTGACGTTCTGTATAAGTATCTCGTAGTTTATCTGGATGATATCCTCATCTTTTCCCAAGATCTCTCTTCTCATCGTTTACAAGTCTGTGAGGTCCTCCGACGTCTTCGTGAGAACCGTCTCTATGGCAAGTTGTCCAAGTGTACTTTTGAAGTCTCTTCCATACCCTTTCTGGGGTATATAATTTCCAGATCGGATCTCCATATGGACCCGACAAAGTTGGAAGCTATTGCCAATTGGTCCATTCCGAACACTCTCAAGTCCATTCAGCGATTCCTGGGATTCGCTAATTATTATAGGAAGTTCATCCGAGGATTCTCCACTCTCATCGCTCCTATTACCAGCTTAACTCGGAAGGGGGCAGATCATTCTAACTGGTCAGAAGAGGCCTTAGCTGCATTCCAAAAAATCAAGCTGGCTTTTATGTCTGCCCCAGTTCTGTCTCAGCCAGATGTTGACAAGCCATTCGAGTTGGAAGTGGATGCTTCCACAGTAGGAATTGGATCTGTTCTCTCTCAGAAGGGAACTGATGGGAAGATTCACCCTTGTGGATTTTATTCTCGAAAATTCCTCCCTGCAGAAGCCAACTATTCCATTGGTGATCAAGAGCTACTGGCGATCAAGCTGGCCCTTGAGGAATGGAGGTATCTCCTGGAAGGGGCGAAATTTCCGTTCAACATCTATACGGATCATAAAAATCTGCTTTACTTAAAGGCAGCCCAGTGTCTTAATCCTTGCCAGTCCCGGTGGGCTATGTTCTTCTCTCGTTTTAACTTTAAGCTTCATTTCCGCCCAGGTTCTCAGAATATCAAAGCAGACGCTTTGTCCCGATCTATGGGAGTCCGAAGAAGAGAAGTCCGATCCAGTTCCGCATTCCATCCTGAATCCAGTTGTATTTGCTTCATCTCAAGTTTCTCCTGCTCCACCTCCTGGTAAGACCTTCGTTTCCCCAGAACTTTGTCCCAAGTTGCTGTCTTGGGCTCATCAGTCCAAATTCACTGGGCATCCTGGCGTCCCAAAGACCTTCAAATTCCTCTCCGAGACATACTGGTGGCCAAAGATGAAAGTCGACATCAAAGACTTTGTGGCATCCTGTCCTAAGTGTGCGCAGCACAAGACTCCTTGTCAGTCTCCAGCAGGTCAGTTACAACCATTATCTGTTCCCAGCCATCCCTGGTCACACCTGTCCATGGATTTCATCTCCGACCTTCCCTCTTCTCAAGGCTATAATACCATCTGGGTTGTGGTTGACAGGTTTACCAAAATGGCTCATTTTGTTCCTCTCCAGGGTCTCCCTTCTGCCCCAAAACTTGCCCAAATCTTCCTCCGGGAGATTTTCCGCCTACATGGACTACCCACTGAAATTATATCCGATCGTGGAGTTCAGTTCGTGGCGAGGTTTTGGAGAGCCCTCTGTTCTGCCATGCAAGTCAGCCTCAAGTTTTCGTCAGCTTACCACCCTCAGACGAATGGGCAGACGGAGAGGGTAAACCAAGAGTTGGAAACCTTTTTAAGACTATATGTTTCATCTTCTCAAGATGACTGGTTGGATCTGCTCCCGTGGGCCGAATTTGCCAACAACTTCCGCTACCATACTGCTACAGAAACAACTCCGTTCTTTGCTGTGTATGAACAACATCCTCGTGTTCCAGAGTTTCAAGACCTTCCTAACATTGATGTCCCTGCCGCCACTGCTGTCTTGAGTCAGTTCTCTTCAACCTTGAAAAAGATTCATGCTTCTCTCAAAAAGGCTTCCAGCCGATATAAGTTCTTCACTGACCGTAAAAGACGTGCAGTTCCTAGCCTGAAACCTGGTGACAAGGTTTGGCTTTCCACCCGGAACCTTCGTCTAAGAGTCCCATCGATGAAGTTCGAACCACGCTTCATCGGTCCCTTTCCCATCGAAAGAGTCATCAGTCCGGTGGCCTACAAACTCAAGTTGCCTCCTTCTCTACGAATTCCTAATGCCTTTCATGTCTCTCTCCTCAGACCGTTAGTCCTGAATCGCTTCCAAAGAGCTCTTCCAGTCAGTCCCAGAGTGCGAACTCAGCGGGGCGTGGAGTTCGAAATAGAGAAGATTCTGGATTCTCGTTGCCGGTACAGTCGTCTGCAGTACCTCATCGACTGGTCTGGTTATGGTACTGAGGAGAGAAGTTGGGTGAATTCATCAGATGTCCATGCTCCAAGGTTGGTCCGTGTCTTCCACAGAACTCATCCTTCCAAGCCACGTGGGGGTTCGGTGCCCACCCATAAAGGAGGGGGCACTGTCAGGAATCGACTCACCACAGCCACATCTGTCCGTTGGTGCGGACTCCGTCCGGGGTCCCTACGCTCTGCTGTCACCGGTCTCCCTGTCACCAGATGTCATCCTGGGCCTGGGAACGCTCCTGTTGTCAGCGGGCATGTGAGCACGCCGCGTTCCCGCCGGGCCGCGGCATGGGCGCCGCCATGACAGTCTCTCTCAGCCTGTAAGCGGCGGCCAATCCGGAGCTTGGCCGCACCTCCTTGTTTCACCTCAGCCAATACCCGAACTCCAGGGGGTATATCAGAAGCTGCAGGGTGAGCCTGAGGTTGTCCTGAACTTTGTGTCACTCCTGCGACTCATGTGCCTGGATCCTCCGTGCTCCTGGTTATCTTCCTGGATCCTCCAAGTTCCTGGTTACCTTCCTGTTCCTCTGTGTTCCTGGTTACCTCTCTGCATCTCCGTGGAACTACAAGCATCAGCAATCCTTGTGTTACTATCTGGCTCCATACCTTTCTACTGCTTCAGTGTGCTTCAGCCCTCAGCAGTAGAGACTCTCTCCAGGTGCATTTCATCACCTCACCTGTGAGCAGCTTGCTAGCTGCCTGTGCTTCATCATCTGCACTGTAAACTTTCACCAGAGTCTCCTGCATCTGCTACCAGGTTTGCTACATATATATTTCCATCTCTGCTGGCTCCACGTTTTAAATAACTCCGGTACCCATACCAGTGAACTCATTCATAACATTGTCATAATTCATTCTGCCATAGTCTTTCAGCTTCCACGCTGCACCAATATCATTTGCATTCCTTATTGTTTATTTCTGCTGCCTTACTGTGTGAACTTTTATGTTTAATAAAACATCATTGCGCCCATGCGCAGAAACATAATCCAGGCTCCTCACTTCTTCCCTCCTACCTCCACTGACCCACTAGCGCCCCCTCCGGGGACACAAGTAAAACCGAACCTGACAACCCTACACAAGTATTAGATCAAGCCATACAATACTCATGAACCCTTAACAGGGATACCCTGTTATCTATACACCCTAAGGGAGAAGGCCAATTAAATATTAATGAACCTATAGAAGACAATTAGGGGAACACCCTTATACAGGTACGAGGGATGCACTCTACTAACAATAAGAAACAGAAAAGTAAACGGAAAACAAAGACTCAAGATTATTTGGCGTTTAAATCCAAATATAACGTAAAAGCCAATAAAATATTGTATATTATTAAAGAAAACTACAAATTACTTTTCACTGACCCAGTTCTAAGCACTAGTTTGCCTAAGAACAGAGCCGGCCCTAACCAATGATAAAGCTAAATATTTATCGTATATAAAACACTTTAAGAGGTCTAAGAACACTGTACGCTATCTACGTAGGAAGTACCGTAAGGGTACGCAAGTTGCATAGCGATCGCTCAACTGTAGTCGAGACGCTCAAGCGTCACGTTCGCTTACGGCCCAGAGATCACAGGCAGGCACGCTATTGGCTGCCGACTAACGTAATGATTCGCTATAGCGTAGCGGACGCTCGGGACCACGAGGAGATCACCAGCGATGCAGACGCTCACAACGTTAAACCTTTATATCTATACCTTTAACAACGAAATATACAGTAAACCTTAGTGTGGTGATAACGTGTAAATGCAACCTGGTGTAACCTGATTAACTCACAAGCTGTTTGAGCGTCACCGACGCTCTGAGATTACTTAACACTATAAGGAATACACGGATACCTGGGCTTAGGGTCCAAAACCTATTATATATATTATGAGTATTATACTTGCAAAAGAATCACAGTACAAGTCATACACTACAATATAACATAGACTAACCAACCAGATAACTACACAGGAAATACAATACAATACAATTAAGGGAAAAATACAGGAGAAATAGAAGAGAGAGAGAGAGAGAGAGAGAAATGGCTCACAATAACAAGAAGACAAATATGATTGCAGAGAAAGCTTACACATGTGAGGAACAATCGCTGCGCAGTCAGACAATGCTGAGAATCTTTGTTTAGAAAGTACTTGAGCTTACCCATGCTGCCTGTCCCTATATACACAACACCCAGCAACACAATTGTCCCTACAATGCCGCATGGGGCAGAAGCTAGACTCCATTTTGGCAAAACTCCACTTGATTCCAAAGACTACACCACATGGCTGAAAGGGGGAGGGGAAAATACCCGGCAGCAGCCATTTTAGATTTGCAGGTCCAAACACATGGCACTCTCTACTACACCACAATCACATAGCAGAAAACACAAGCAAATGCTATGCTACAGATTGTCTACTGTTCCAATTCATCACAGACTTCACAGAGTATCAACAGAAACACCCAACAATCACACAACTGCCCAAACCTCGTTAACCTTAAGCCATTTGTATCTCCAAACTAATCTATGCCAATCAGCCATGAGATATTGAAATTAGGATACTTAGCCTTTCGTAAGGAGCCTGGTGATGATCCAGCCATGCTTGCTGTGTGTCAGGTAGCTGTGTGAGTGAGTGAGCCCTGTGATCTCCAGTGGGTATATCATACCCTCATTCCAGCTGTGGGGGTGTGTCAACAACAGGAAGTGTGTCTGTCCCTCATAGCATGTGAGCCAGCTGCATCAGTGGCCTTGGTTATGCAAAACAATGGATGATGACTAACACATTCCTGTCTTGTGGGAAGCTATTGTTTGGCGAATACTGTCCCACTGTCCACTCTCAGTTGAGACAATGACATCTCAGCAATCATTCTTCTGTATACAAATCCAGCCCCATTTCGTAAACACAGGTGTTGGCCCTCCTCATTGAGTCTCAAAGCTCAGTGTAATTAAAGGCTATTGTACTCTGTCTGCGGGAAAGATACTGATTCGGAATACAATTAATCTTCAATTACTATTCCTGTGCTTTAGCTATGCATATGAAGATGTGAAGCCCTCACAACATGCAAACTATTGTTTGGGGGATCTCTAAGGTCAAAGAGCCATTTGAGACCCACTGATACCTGTTGGACTCAGGGGAATATTAACTTATAAAATACATTATATGGTTGAATTATGTAACGATTGAGTCGCACGCTGGGCACACAGAAACTCTACCGTAAATGCGCATACAGTGCGCCTGCGGGTGCACGTAACAGCGGGTATGCGCACGCACGGGAGAGCGCACGCATGCGCAGCGCGGACATGTATGAGGTGCAAATATGGCAGTGTGCATAGTGATATTTTTCTGACTTTGACACCAATATGATGCCCTAGGCAAGATTTTGGCTGGTGCCCCCTAGCACCACCACTGGTTCCGCCTCTGACCTTGCACCTCTTTCCCAGCACCATCACTCCTCATCCATAGCAGTCCTTGTTTTGGGGGTTTTACCCCCTATATTTTAAATAGGAACAGTTCGCACATTTGGCGCACAGCCCAAAAAGGGGTGTGATTTTGATGGCAAGGGGTATGGCCACACAATAGTAACCCCAATTCCAATTACGCCTCTCAGTAGTGCAACTTTATTCACATTTGATCATGTGATAGTGTCCATAATTCATATTACATCCAACAGTAGTATCACTTTACCTTATAAACGTTATTCCTCACAGTAGAGCCCCTTATTCACATTACATCAAACTGAATTGCTCCTTATTCACATTACACCACACCCTATTGCTCTTTATTCACATGAGATGACACAGTAGTGCCCTTTCTATACGCTACGCCACATAGTAGAGCACCTTATACACATAATCCCACACATTAGTAATGCATTTACACACATTCCACACAGTAATGCCCCTTACACATGAGACACATTATTAATGTCCTTATAAACATAATGCGCCTTAAACATTATGACAACCTTTATTAATGCCCTTTTACACATAATGTCCCTTACACATATGCCGCACATTATTAATGCCCTTATGCAAATAATGACATGTATTGTGCCCCCTACACATTTGCTGCACATTATTAGTGCCCTTATACACATAATGACACACATACAGTAGTACCCTGTTACACATATGCTGCACATTATTAATGCACTTATACACGTAATGACATGTACAGTGCCCCTTACACATTTGCTGCACATTATTAGTGCCCTTATACACATAATGACACACATACAGTAGTACCCTGTTACACATATGCTGCACATTATTAATGCCCTTATACACATAATGACATGTACAGTGCCCCTTACACATTTGCTGCACATTATTAGTGCCCCTATACACATAATGACACACATACAGTAGTACCCTGTTACACATATGCTGCACATTATTAATGCATTTTTACATGACACACATAATGCTCCTTACACATATTCCAAACACTACTGCACAACCAACCCACTCACATGCACACAGCACTCACACTGCCACTAACACTGTGACCTCTGCCTCTACTTGGATACAGATGTGTCCTCACAAATCTTGCATCAATGCTAACGTCGGGCACCTTTTTTTTATGAAAATGCATCTTATATGCAATGCATTGGTATGTGGCCAGGATGCACAAGCAGCTTCTGCTGATTAAAATGATATGCTGCATGCCTATATACTGTGTGAGATTGTGGCTGTATCTGCATATGAAATGCTACACACAGAATATAGGCATGCCGCATATCATTTTAATCAGCAGAAGCTGCTGATGTCCCTAGGCATATCAAATGCCCTAGGCAATTGCCTAGTTTGCCTATAGCTATGGCCGGCTCTGCCTAAGAATCTAACCATTATCTTTAAAAAAGCAAGGAACCTGAAGAACATCTTGGCTCCTAGCTTCTTTAAAAGACATCCAGATAAAACTTCTAGAGTGGGACAACAGACTCTGTTGGGTCCTCAGGTTGTGGGATTCTATAGGTGCAACCACACTAGATGTACCACTTGTACACATGTAGCTAATAAAACCAACAGAGTTCTCTCCTCATGTTCCAAGCAGGAATATAAGATTGAAACCTTCATCAATTGTAATAGCCATTTTATCGTGTATTTGCTATGGTGTTCATGTCAATGGTGTTATGTGGGATGTACTACTAGAGCTCTGAAATTACGTTTCATGGCGCACAGGAGAAATCTAATAAACAGATATATGAACCACAGTGTCTCACGGCACTTTGTAGAAACACACGCAGGGAATCCTGCATACTTAGAATTAGTTGGCTTAGAACACGTTGCTATTACAAGTAGAGGAAGAGATCGGTTTAGAACACTGTCAGCAAGAAGCGGCTTGGATTCATAAATGACAGTCCCTGAAACCACAAGGCCTCAATGAGACGATTGATTTAGAATTTATATGAATATGTGGTCTTATATATGGAACATCCTGTTATGTATTTGTTTGTACTTTTACAGTATCCGTACCTTCTTTCTATATCTCTTTTCCAAAGTCCCTTGTTTCCTTCTTTATAAATTGCAGAATCCAGATGTGTGCCCTTGAGGTCTTTGGATTGGCATATTGAGCTAGGTCACATGTGGATGCAGCGCGGTATAAGAGCTCCTTATGTGCTATTGTAATGGGCTAGTGTTCTGGCTCTGGTTGTGTTTGGACAGGGCATGGCTCCTATATTGCTAGGGGTGTGCCCATCTAAATGCACGAATACTCCCTGAGCCTTAGACACTTTGGTCTATTCATGTAGTAGAAATCCTACGAGGTGTGGATGAAGAGATATATGAAGCTTATTCCCTGTTCTTTATTCCTGCCTTGTTATAGTTGTATTAACTGTATATAGTTGGATTGAGTCCATGTAGATATGGATAATAAACAGTATCACACACAATGAAACAGTGTATCTGTGAACATTAGGACTGAGCATACAGTTATCAGATACATTTATTTAGTTTATCATGTTGACCGATATATATTTTTTCATAAAAATAAAAGCAATAATTCTAAATGAAAAAATATATTTATTATGGAGTCATAGTATCTCTTAAATTGAGAGTTATGTCTCCATAAATATTTAAACATACTATTTGGATTTTGTTCCTTGATTGAACATGACACTTACCTGTGTATTAAAGACTCTCTCCCTTTAATTAACAAATAGGATGGGAGTAACATTTTTTCTGTGCAATCATTGTGCATTTTTTTTGTATGATTTTATAAGTTGAGTTGTTCTGTCTGCATGATATGTACTTACACCTATTCATATTTACATTATTTTATTTATGTCACAGGTTCTCAAACTCGGTCCTCAGGACCCCACACAGTACATATTTTGCAGGTCTCCTCACAGAATTGCAAGTGAAATAATTAGCTCCACCTGTGGACCTTTTAAAATGTTTAAGTAATTAATACACCTGTGCACTTGCTGGGTTACCTGCAAAATATGCACCGTGTGGGGTCCTGAGGACCGAGTTTGAGAACCACTGATTTATGTTATATGCTTAAGCAATTGTATTTGGATATATGTGAGAAACTGTGAGAGTTACTTATACACACAGCTGAGCCTTGTCCATATTAAGAACACCTGTTATTAATGCTAATTATGGGAGGATATAAGGACACATTGTGGGAGGCTCATGAACTGAATTCTGCCTCCTGACGAAGCTGCCCCTAGTGCGGAGAAACGCGTTGAGGAAACAGAGGGGAGATCCCTGGAGTGACACAGCACAGCCTGTACCACAGCGGCTGCATGGGCCAGCTAGCTACACCAGCAAGCTTTTGTTTCTTTTATAGCGGCTTTGGAGAACAGTGGACCAGCTATACATGTTCATATAGCTGCGGTCAGCAGCTTATTGCAATATAAACAGCTGCTTTCACAGACGTCAATAGAGCTTGGTAACATCGCTGGACCTTTCACCAGTTACCAGTTTATGCAGCTTCCTGCAAATTTGCACCCGCAGTTCCCACACCAACAGATACTTACAGCGGCTGGATCCACTGTCTGATACCAGCAATTACTTGTGACGGCTCTCTACGTATCTGTGGCCGGAGCATGCTCATCAAGTGGCTGGTTCCAGCGGTCGCCTTGCCGCAATAGGACCATTACCTACCACCTACACACCTTCGGCATAGAGACTGACTGTAACATTACTGAGAGTCTCCGCCTGCTACAGGAACTGGTGGTAATTATATGTATCTGTCCTATATGTTCAACTCCAGGGACTCTCAATACTACGTATGGATGTGATATATTGTATCACTATATATCAAGAGTATTTTCTGATCACTATTACCATTTTTTAACTGTGTTGTTTTAATGTTTTGTAAATGTGGAATAAAATGTTTTATTTTTAATTGATTGTTCCTGTTGTCAAGTGCCTACCAGGTATATAATTCTGATCACTATTACCATTTAGCATGGGAGGTAATGATCCTGGTTGATTTTGGTAATGTTTGGAGAGTGCACCTGCATTCTTTTTTTTTCTGTGTGGCACTACAAGTCTCAGCATGGTAGCACCTCATATTTAGTTAGGGTGTGCAGTTCAGGGTCCCCTGCCCTTTATATTCTACATTGTGTGCATGTATAGTATGTACAGTTGATGGTGGAGACTCCTTCAGTCGGGATTGGCACCCCTCCTACCTACCTACCACTGAGTGTTTTAAATTATGAACCCTTGCATTTGCAGAATGTATATTGAACAAGGCATTAATAATGGTAAGACCTGAATACATTTATATAGAGTGTCAGTAATGAGGATGAGTTTGAGGTGTGGGACCCTCTGGGTTGGTGTGGCCAGGCTGCTTCATGGCATCACAATGTAACCCTTAATTTAGTACTTTACAGCAACCTATTTGTTTTTTTATCATTTTTAACACATGTATTATTATCTGTCATCCATGTAACACTCTTCATGCATAGCAGCTGCTCTCTGCACCCTCTAACACTTTACTTGATATCTCTCTCTAGTGTGGTGCCTTAGTATGGTTTGGCTGAGTGGTTTGCCCTGGACTTGAACCTTTATAATGTTTGGAACCTACCTGATGATATTTACTGGATGTGGTGGGTAGGCCCATTCTTTTGGCCAAAATCATGCAAATAACCTCACATTTACTTGATGTTAAACTGCAAAATGTATTACAATTATTCTGATAAAAAAAAAAAAAAAAACTGAATAACCCCTTGCGCTAATTAATTGAAGGCAACATGACATGAAAACACACAAGTTAATTAATTAAGATAATTTTAATGTCTATAAAATCAATCATATATGAGTTAACTAGACACAATCATAAAAAATTGAATTAATTAGTATGCGCATACAAATAAAAAAGCTAAATGCTAAACCTACTATTTGAGCATAAGAGGTGGATCATATAGCTACTTGTGACCACAAAGGACTGATTCAATAATCATAGGTTGACAATGTCCTAAATTTTCTTCTCAAAATAGGACAGTCCCATTAGATGTGCTCATATAAATTTGTTTCGGTAAATACCAAATGTTAGGTTGAACCAAATAATCAAATGTGGATGGTTCTTTTACATGTGATAAAGTTATCCAGACAACATGGAGGAAATTTGTATATCACCTGGGGCTTGGTGCACAGCAAGCACCTGTAGAAGAAAGCTCCCGTCTGCCACAATCCGTGAGTGGCGTACTCCGTCTCCCACTGTGTCAGGTTCTCATGCACACACCTTATATCGCTTTGAGAGGTAGAGGTTGGTCCGGCTCCCGGAGCTCTGCGCACTGCAGGCGCTGATCAGATGGTTTTGCTCCCGTCTTTAAGCCGCCGCATATAGCGTCCTCCCGTCTCCCGTTTAATAGTCTCGAGCAGCGTTGCACATCAATAAGGACCTAGATGCAATGTCCACTGGGTCACAAAAGGGCACCTTCACTGACGCGTTTCGCTTCTAATTGAAGCTTCCTCATAGAGTAAATTACTCTATGAGGAAGCTTCAATTAGAAGCGAAACAATAGTAGGTTTAGCATTTAGCTTTTTTATTTGTATGCGCATACTAATTAATTCAATTTTTTATGATTGTGTCTAGTTAACTCATATATGATTGATTTTATAGACATTAAAATTATCTTAATTAATTAACTTGTGTGTTTTCATGTCATGTTGCCTTCAATTAATTAGCGCAAGGGGTTATTCAGTTTTGTTTTTGGTACACCTGGTTTCAATCAGGTGAGATTGTGTTGGCCACATCCACAGGCCACTATACCCTGTTTGCGGCTATTCAGATTGTATGAGTTGCGTGAGCAAGTTTAGATTGTCTTGTGTGGATTAGGTGTGAGTATAGATCTAGACACCCATCCACAACTGTTTTAACATAATTATTAATAGCGCCAGACACTAGTATTAGTATTTTGAATTATTCTGATTAGTAATGTTTGGAGAGTGCACTTGCGTTCTTTTTTCTAGGTAAGGAGATTAGCCTTATATATTGCTAGGGCGACCTCCTTTTATTAGGAGAATTCAGACTAGACATTGTGCAAATGACGTGATGGTCGTCTGGATTTCCCTTCTTCCCCAGAACAAGTGATATAGTGCGTACACACTGTGCAATCCTTCAAATGACCGAATGATACATCTTGCATTGTTTGGTCATTTGATCAGTAACAATATACGTCTGGTTGGCCGTACACACTACACGATTTGCACATAACCATTAAAGATAACTTCTGATCTGCTTGCACTGCATGGCATGTCTGTGGGTAGTGGCACAGCCTCCACCACTCACAATACCTAGAAAATATAAGATACAGTATACAGTCACACTGTAGAAGAAGCAAGCAGGGCAATGATAATGACCACCCCATTTCTGCTGCCACAAAAATGCATACAAGAGTCATGTGACCCAGTTTAAGCACCATAAATACTTTTATTATAACCAATAATAAACTTCTATCCTGTTATCTGATGTTACTTTAGCTTTATTGGGGGGTACAGGCAGATTTACCCAAATTTCACTTTTCACTGCCGGCAACGATTTTGCAGTAATCCTATTTTCGTGAATTTGCAATTCAATAAATGAATCGCGGGAGCGTAAAAAAGCTATGAGAAGAGAAATCATTGTAAATTATGTGGCTAATTGAATTCCTCCCTATAAGTTAAATTATTTATTATTCCATTTTACAATGGATACTCATTACTCATTTCATGAGACATTATAAATAATATACACATTTACATTGTTAGTTAAGGTATTAGAGGTGAGAATGTATACAAAAAAAGCATTAATGGTATTAATTAGGGGAGGTACATAGGTAACATGTTTCTTAGGATTGTTTAAAAATGTTTTTACAAAATTTAATATCATATCTCTAACATGAATTTTCTTATACAATTTGGGTTTACAAAAACAAAACAGAAGAGATTAGATATTAAAATAATTTCAATTGTTTAGATAATGGGTTTGATATGGGTGTAATTAGGGAAGTAACATTGGTAAAGTGGATTTGATGTTTAACAGTGATGTTTCTATCATTCTTGTATAACATTTCTAGATTGCAAACATCATTACACACTCAATCGCAGGTGTGTGTGTCTCACGGCGACACAAGGCCTGAATATAGATAGTAAGCCGAATACTTTCCTTTAATCCACTAATGCAGGCATGTCCAAACTGCGGCCCTCCAGCTGTTGAGAAACTAGACATCCCAGCATGCCCTGACACAGCTTTAGCATTTTCTGACAGCAAAACTGTGTCAGGTCATGCTGGGATATGTAGTTTCACAACAGCTGGAGGGCCGCAGTTTGGACATGCCTGCCCTAAAGGATACTGCAATCCACATACATCATTTGAGAAATGGAACCTTAACACTTACACTCAGCAACACCAAATTTTCAGTTTACTTATTTCATTATATTGTTCCGTCTTTATTTATTTTGAACTTCAATTTTATTTTTATATTTTCACTACCTTATTTTTTCATTCATTACTTCAATTTTATTTTTCATTTAATCTTTATTACTTTTATTTTGTCTTTATTTTTATTTATATTGTTTACTTTTTTATTTTTCTCTGTACTTTTCTTTTTTTTCATTTTTATTTATCTTTCACTCATTTCCACCACCTATCCACCACGCCCATAGGTGGTGGAAACGAGTGAAAGATAAATAAATGTTTCCTCAGTGTCATCATTCTTCTCCCTTTTTTCCATTCTTTTGCTTCATTTCTCCCATCTACTTTTATCTTTCCTTAAAAGCATATCACAACATTATCAGGAAAATGAGGCCGCCGACGAATTTTACTCCTGGTTCCGGGCATTTCTGGTATTTTCAATAAAGTTTTTTTTTACCCATTTAAAGAATGACCTGCAAGTAAAAAGCATCCTTGAAAAAGATTTGAAATGTGTTGGTGAAACAGAGGAGTGGGAACAGCAGCAAAGATATAACTGAAGACACGCTGCTCAGCTAGATACAATGACACATCAATATAATAAAACAAAAATTAACAATTTATTAATACAAACATATGGCCATATATTAAAAACACCTCACATCATACCATAGTCTTTAAATACTTTTTATAAATATATTGGAAAAAGACGATACCCGCAATTAGATATTAGTTCAAAGAATTCCAAAACAGCACTATATGCAACCTCCGAGTCCCGAATTCCCATATGTAGCGTGGGTACCGATAATCACGGGAACAGGTGTATGCAGGAGGTATCCTGTAACGCGTTTCCCCGCCTCTCGCTGTGAGTAATAAGCGGCTTCCTCAGACAGTAAGGATATTGTACTGCCCAGGATTTGCTTTTAAACCCTGCTTTTTAATTGATGCCTTTAAACAATGCACACCTGTAGTGCTCTTTAGCCTCTTCCGACTTGCATTCCATTGGTCAGACATCCACGTTCCAGCGGCTGC
This sequence comes from Pseudophryne corroboree, assembly GCF_028390025.1. Lineage (NCBI taxonomy): Eukaryota > Metazoa > Chordata > Amphibia > Anura > Myobatrachidae > Pseudophryne > Pseudophryne corroboree. The sequence goes on along the minus strand of NC_086446.1, from coordinate 20,517,705 downwards.
GGCTACCAGCGTTCCTTTGCTCCAAATCTATATACCAACAGTTCTTATTAGTGTTATTAATACTAATAATATTAGCGCTAATCAGTACTCTTATATAGGTTACTTTCTATTCTAACGGTTAATATATTATCTCCATTGACAACTTCACAACAAATATAAAAACATAATAGTTAATTATAATATAATAATTTTCCTAACATAAATAATATATAGATATAAAAAAGACATTGTCAGAGTCGGTTTAGTTTGTGTCCCCGGAGGGGGCGCTAGTGGGTCAGTGGAGGTAGGAGGAATGAAGTGAGGAGGCAGGATTGGATTTCTGCGCATGTGCACAATGTAGTTTTATTAACAACGAAAAGTCCAGATAATAATGCAGCAGAAAATAAACAAATGAAATGCAATGGTAATGGCAATGGTAATGGCAATGATAGGAATACAGCTTGGGAGCTGAAAGTCTATGGTAGAGTATGGTATGCAGATATGAACCGGAATAGTTAAAATGTGGAGCCAGCATTGGTGGAAATAATGGTAGCAAACCTGGTAGCAGAGCAGGAGACGTGATGTTAAATGTCCACTGTGCTGTTGGAAATGCACAGGCAGCCTGCAGGCTGAATCACAGGTGAGATGACGGAATGCACCTGGAGAGAGAGTCTCTACTGCTGAAGGCTGGAGCACACTGCAGATGATGGAGGTGAAGCCAGAGGTATTGCTGTAGTGCTGGTGCTTGTAGATCCACGGAGGTAACAGAGGTACAGGAGAATATCCAGGAACACTGAGGATCTGGAGAATATCCAGGAACACAGAGGACCAGGAGAATATCCAGGAACACGGAGGAACAGGAGAGCAGGTCCAGACACACGGGTCGCAGGAGTGACACAAAGTTCAGGACAACCACTGACTCACCCTGCAGCTCCTGATATACCCCCTGACCGGCAGGTATTGGCTGGAGTGAGACAAGGGGGTGCGGCCAAGCTTCGGATTGGCTGCCGCACTTACACTGGAGAATACAGTCATGGCGGCGCCCATGCCGCGGCCCGGCAGGGACGCGGCGCGCTCACATGCCCGTTGACTCCAGGAGCGCTCCCAGGCCTGAGATGACATCCAAGAGCAGGGCGACAGACGACAGCGACATGCAGTGACCCCGGACGGAGTCCGCACCGGCGGACAGACATAACAGCGGTGAGTCGATTTCTGACAGTACCCCCTCCCTTATGGGTGGGCACCGAACACCCACGTGGCTTGGAAGGATGAGACCTGTGGAAAACACGGACCAACCTGGGAGCGTGGACATCAGCAGAATTCACCCAACTCCTCTCCTTAGGACCGTAGCCGGCCCAGTCGATGAGATATTGCAGACGACCATACCGGTAACGGGAGTCCAGAATCTTCTCTATCTCGAACTCTATGCCCCGCTGAGTTGGAATTCTGGGGCCAGCTGGAAGAGCTCTTTGGAAGCGATTCAGGACTAATGGTCTGAGGAGAGAGACATGGAAAGCATTAGGAATTCGCAAGGAAGGGGGTAATTTGAGCTTGTAAGCCACAGGACTAAGAACTCTTTCAATGGAGAAAGGACCGATGAAGCGTGGTGCAAACTTCATCGAAGGCACTTTAAGACGAAGGTTCCGGGTGGAAAGCCAAATTTTGTCACCAGGTTTCAGGCTGGGAACTGCACGTCTTTTGCGGTCGGCAAAGAACTTGTACCGGGCAGAAGCCTTTTTGAGTGAAGTATGAATCTTCCTCCAAATTGACGAGAACTGACTGAGGACAGTAGTGGCAGCAGGAACATCGATGCTAGGAAGGTCTTGAAAATCAGGAACACGTGGATGTTGCCCATAAACAGCGAAGAACGGAGTAGTTTCAGTAGCTGTATGGTAGCGAAAATTGTGAGCGAATTCAGCCCACGGGAGCAAATCCACCCAGTCATCTTGGGAAGATGATATGTACAGTCTCAGAAAAGTTTCCAACTCCTGGTTTACCCTCTCTGTCTGCCCATTCGTCTGAGGATGATAAGCTGACGAGAACTTGAGATGGACCTGCATGGCAGAACAGAGAGCTCTCCAAAACCTTGCCACAAACTGAACTCCACGGTCAGATATTATTTCAGTGGGTAGTCCATGTAAACGGAAAATCTCCCGTAGGAAGATTTGAGCCAGTTTTGGAGCGGAAGGAAGTCCTTGGAGTGGAACAAAATGAGCCATTTTGGTAAATCTGTCGACCACTACCCAGATGGTATTGAATCCTTGGGAGGAGGGAAGGTCAGAGATGAAATCCATAGACAGATGTGACCAAGGATGGCTGGGAATGGATAATGGCTGTAACTGACCTGCTGGAGACTGACGAGGAGTCTTGTGCTGGACACATTTAGGACAAGACGCCACAAAGTCTTTGATGTCGACTTTCATCTTCGGCCACCAGTATGTCTCGGAGAGAAATTTAAAAGTCTTTAGGACACCAGGATGCCCAGTAAATTTAGACTGATGAGCCCAAGACAGCAACTTAGAACGGAGTTCAGGAGCAACAAAAGTCTTACCAGGAGGCGGAGCTGGAGAAACTTGTGATGAGGCAAATGCAACAGGATTCAGGATGGAGCGTGGTACTGGATCAGACATCTCGTCCTTGGATTCCATGGATCGAGACAAGGCATCTGCTTTGGTATTCTGAGAACCTGGGCGGAAATGGAGCTTAAAATTAAAACGGGAGAAGAACATAGCCCATCGGGACTGGCGAGGATTAAGGCACTGAGCTGCCTTCAAATAGAGCAGGTTTTTATGATCCGTATAGATGTTAAATGGAAACTTCGCCCCTTCCAGGAGATACCTCCATTCCTCAAGGGCCAGTTTAATCGCCAGGAGCTCTTGATCTCCGATGGAATAATTAACTTCTGCAGGAAGAAATTTGCGGGAAAAGAATCCACAGGGATGAATCTTCCCGTCAGCTCCAATCTGAGAGAGAACAGCTCTCACTCCTACTGTGGAAGCATCCACCTCCAACTCGAATGGCTTATTAACATCGGGCTGTAACAAAACTGGGGCGGTCATAAAAGCCATCTTGATTTTTTGAAACGCAGCCAGGGCATCTTCTGACCAGTTGGAATGATCTGCCCCTTTTCGAGTTAGGCTAGTAATAGGAGCAATGAGAGTTGAAAAGCCTCGGATGAATTTCCTATAATAATTGGCGAAGCCCAGGAATCGTTCAATGGACTTGAGAGTATTCGGAATGGACCAATTGGCAATAGCTTCCAATTTTGCCGGGTCCATCTGGAGATCCGATCCAGAAATTATATACCCCAGGAAGGGTATGGAGGCAACTTCAAAGATACACTTGGATAATTTGCCGTAGAGATGGTTCTCACGAAGACGGAGGACTTCACGGACTTGGAGACGATGAGAAGAGAGGTCTTGAGAGAAGATGAGGATATCGTCCAGGTAAACTACGAGATATTTGTACAGAACATCACGGAAGATTTCGTTAACAAAGTGCTGGAACACTGCTGGGGCATTGCTCAACCCGAATGGCATTACCAGGTACTCGTAATGGCCATCCCGAGTATTGAAAGCCGTCTTCCATTCATCACCGCTGCGGATTCTGATGAGATTATAGGCACCGCGGAGATCTAACTTGGTGAAGATGCGGGCTCCTTTGACTCTATCAAATAACTCGGTAATAAGAGGTAACGGGTAGCTGTTCTTACTGGTAATATCATTAAGTCCCCGGTAGTCAATGCATGGACGTAGTCCTCCATCTTTTTTTTTAACAAAAAAGAAACCCGCCCCAGCAGGTGAAGATGAGGGACGGATGAATCCTTTCTGTAGGTTTTCTTTGATGTATTCGCTCATCGCCTCGGTTTCAGGAACAGATAACGGGTAGGTGCGCCCCCTAGGTGGTTTCTTGCCAGGAATGAGGTCGATGGGGCAATCCCACTCTCTATGGGGCGGCAGGACATCAGCGGCCTTTTCACTGAAGACGTCCGAGAAATCTTGGTAGGCCATAGGAATAGTAGACTGGGTCTTAATTTCAGAAGACTTTACAGGAACAACTTGGGCTAAACAAGACTGACGGCAATGTGAACCCCAAGCGGCTAGTTGTAACGTAGCCCAATCAATCTGCGGGTTATGTAGCTGGAGCCAGGGCATACCTAACACAATCTCCTGAGTTGCCTGAGGAATAACTAAAAACTTTATTAACTCAGAATGCAGGAACCCAACCCCCAGTATCACTGGCCTCGTTTGTTGAGTGATATACCCCTTAGAAATACGACTACCATCTACTGCCGTGATGTAGACTGGACATGGAAGTTCATAGACCGGCAGATGAAACTTGTCTACCGCAGCTTGAGTGATGAAATTCCCCGCTGCACCACAGTCTACCAACGCAGTTGCAGATTGGAGTCCAGCCACCGTCTCTAAGGTCACAGGAAGAATGAGATCTTGGGTTGAAGGAGCTTGCCTGAAAGATCCCAACTTGACTCCTCCCTTACAAGTCAGGATCTGGCGTTTCCCGAACGCACTAGACAAGAATTAATTTGGTGACCTACTGCCGCACAATAAAGACACAGTCTCTCACGAAGTCTCCTTGACCGCTCCTCAGAAGTTAAGCGGGACCTATTAATTTGCATAGGCTCATCAGAAGGTGGAGGCTGAAACTGTACAGGAGGTACCATTCTTGGTTTGCGACACTCAGCACGAGCACGCTCACTATTGCGTTCGCGGATGCGAGAGTCCAACTTGATACATAGGGAGATTAACTCCGGTAATTGCTCAGGGATATCACGGGTTGCCGGCTCATCTTTAATCCGTTCCGAGAGTCCATGCCAGAAGGCTGCTACCAAGGCTTGGTTATTCCACTGAATCTCTGCGGCTAACGTCTGGAACTGGATGACGTATTGGCCCATACTGCGAGTCCCTTGACGGAGCTGGAGAAGATCAGCGGAGGCTGATGTTGCACGACCCGGTTCATCAAAGATGCGTCTAAAGATGGACACAAACTCGGCATAGTTGTTCATGAACGGGTCAGCACGTTCCCACAGAGGAGACACCCAACTCAGGGCTGATCCAGAGAGCAGTGAAATGATATAAGCAACCTTGGATCTTGGCGTGGGAAAATTGTGAGGTAAAAGTTCAAACTGGACTTCACATTGGTTGAGGAACCCACAACATAACTTCGGACTGCCATCATACCTGCTAGGCACAGGCAGGTGCAAGCGAGACACTGAAGTAGATGCAGCCGGAGAAGAAGAACCCCCAACACTTGCATGTGCAGGGGTAACAGGAACTGGAGGTGCAGGCACACTTAGCAGAGATTGTTGTAACGTATCAATCCGGGAGGACATCCCTTGCAGAAACTGGAATATCTGCTGCTGCACAGCCTCTTGTCCATCCAAACGGGAGACCAGATTTTGTAAGGCCCCTGACCCCACACTCTGACCACCGTCCGAGTCCATCGTTCCTGAACTTACTGTCAGAGTCGGTTTAGTTTGTGTCCCCGGAGGGGGCGCTAGTGGGTCAGTGGAGGTAGGAGGAATGAAGTGAGGAGGCAGGATTGGATTTCTGCGCATGTGCACAATGTAGTTTTATTAACAACGAAAAGTCCAGATAATAATGCAGCAGAAAATAAACAAATGAAATGCAATGGTAATGGCAATGGTAATGGCAATGATAGGAATACAGCTTGGGAGCTGAAAGTCTATGGTAGAGTATGGTATGCAGATATGAACCGGAATAGTTAAAATGTGGAGCCAGCAGAGGTGGAAATAATGGTAGCAAACCTGGTAGCAGAGCAGGAGACGTGATGTTAAATGTCCACTGTGCTGTTGGAAATGCACAGGCAGCCTGCAGGCTGAATCACAGGTGAGATGACGGAATGCACCTGGAGAGAGAGTCTCTACTGATGAAGGCTGGAGCACACTGCAGATGATGGAGGTGAAGCCAGAGGTATTGCTGTAGTGCTGGTGCTTGTAGTTCCACGGAGGTAACAGAGGTACAGGAGAATATCCAGGAACACGGAGGATCAGGAGAATATCCAGGAACACGGAGGACCAGGAGAATATCCAGGAACACGGAGGAACAGGAGAGCAGGTCCAGACACACGGGTCGCAGGAGTGACACAAAGTTCAGGACAACCACTGACTCACCCTGCAGCTCCTGATATACCCCCTGACCGGCAGGTATTGGCTGGAGTGAGACAAGGGGGTGCGGCCAAGCTTCGGATTGGCTGCCGCACTTACATTGGAGAATACTGTGATGGCGGCGCCCATGCCGCGGCCCGGCAGGGACGCGGCGCGCTCACACGCCCGTTGACTCCAGCCGCGCTCCCAGGCCTGAGATGACATCCAAGAGCAGGGCGACAGACAACATCGACATGCAGTGACCCCGGACGGAGTCCGCACCGGCGGACAGACATAACAGCGGTGAGTCGATTCCTGACAGACATCATAGGATATATATATATATATATATATATAGTGGTGCCAGGATGGGTGCTGGTACCGGCTTCCTAAGCAGAGGTGACATGAGGACAGATGTGGCAGAGAGTATCCCAGTAATGACAGCCATGTGTCTGCAGTGAAAGCAGGGAGCAGGAGTTGCTGTTGGAAGAGCCGACTTCAGTGACAGGACTGAGAGAGAGCAACCACTGGCCACCAATAGGAGAGTGCAGAGCGGAGTCGGGGGGAGTGGCTACAGGCCACATCAGCATGAGCAGCTGAAACAGAATGAAAAGCTGGAGGGTGAGACCTAAGCAAGCACACTGCACCCCTCACTGGTAACTAGAGTCTAGGGATAAGACTGGCACTACTTCATATCCCAAGCAAGGTCAGCCATTCTGCATATACATATATTCTGTCTTCCTGCCAACCTCCATGAGTAGATGAAGTTCATTCTATAGCTGCTACACTTAATGCTTAGCAAACCAACGCCACCTACTGGCCACATGCGGCATGGCTTGATAGTGGTTGTCTCTCTAAGCTACAAGGCTCAGCAATGACACAGATACTAGGCCAGTGGTTCTCAAATTGTGTGCTGTGTGCCGGATACTCAAGGGCGCCATGATTAAAAAAAGGTTTGGGAACCACTGGACTCGGCTAATAGCCATAACCCTTAACAGTGCGGTAGTGGTGGCAGCACATAACCCTGCCTGTGCCGCATTCAGATAGGAAGATATCGGCAACTGCATTAGTGCATAGCACTAGAACTATAGATATTGATATAATTGCAGTTAGCTTCTAATTATCACAGACTGTAGTAGAGGATTTGTGAATTAGAATTGTTTTTCTAAAGCATTTGGTTACATTACAACACGTTAAGTGTTGGCAGAGTGTACTGGGCTATCTGGTGCAGTGACGTCAGTCCACACACTTGAAGACTTAAACAGTAATGCAGGTTTATTTAGTGTACACAGGTGACCCAGATGTAACACTGATAGCGGTAATCAGGAGCCCAGATATCACACAAGGTAACAGCATTAGATAGTGGTACTTATCAGGAGGTGTCTGTGGTGGTGAAGCATGGAGGACTGCACAGCCGTGCAGTCTGACTCCCACTGCAGAGAAGATGATGCATGCACTGGAACACTGAGTCTCTGTAGCTGATATCTGCTCCCAGTCTCAGCTCTGCACACTTGTACACACAGGACTCTGTCTCTCAGTCTCTCTGTGTGTCACACTCTCCCTGACATGGAGGAACAGGAACTTACATCATATGACTCCGCCTCCAAGTGACTCCTGGCACTAGAGCTCTAACACTAGGGGATGCACCCATAGACTAATACACAGAAGGAGACAGGCACAGAGCACACCATATCCTAACATTAAGTCCTTAAGATCCCGACCGGCGGTAGACTAACTACATCCCATAAGAGACTTATGGCTAGAGTTCCATCCCAGTTATGGAGAAATTGTTGTAGCATTTTGCAGTGAGAACCACAAGGATATCATTACTACTGAAAGCTACCACTGATATCAGATCGGAGAGTTATGTTTAATACGAAGAGATTGGGATCCGGATTGAAAGTCGACAGTAACAAGGTTGACAATGTCTAGGTCGACCACTATTGGTCGACAGTAACTAGGTCGACAGGGTCAAAAGGTCGACAGGGTTAAAAGGTCGACATGGTCTAGGTCGACAGGTCAAAAGGTCGACATTAGTTTTTCACAATTTTTTTCTTTTTTTTAACCTTTTCATACTTAACGATCCACGTGGACTACGATTGGAACTGTAATCTGTGCCGAGCGAAGCGGTAGCGGAGCGAAGGCACCATGCCCGAAGCATGGTGAGCGAAGCGAGCCTTGCGAGGGGACGTGGTTCACTAATTGAGGTTCCCGGTCACTCTACGAAGAAAACAACACCAAAATAACATTAAAAACTCATGTCGACCTTTTGACCTGTCGACCTAGAACATGTCGACCTTTTGACCCTGTCGACCTAGTTACTGTCGACCAATAGTGGTCGACCTAGACATTGTCGACCTAGTTACTGTCGACTTTCAATACCACACCCAAGAGAACTGACCCTGATTTCTGAGACAATAATCACTACATCTTTAAGCTTTAAAGAATTACAAGCTACAGGCATATTGTTACCAGATGAGTCAATGGAAGGAGAATATTACTGTAAGAGTAGTAATCACCCTTTACTCAAGGAGAAGTGATTCAATTTATAGCGACCGGGACAAATATATTGGATGTCAATATAAAAGCCCCAACTGTGCACCAACGACACTGCGGGGAACTAAAACACACTGGGTACCCAGGCTTATTTATAGCGTTAGTATTACATGCACTAGAGATCGTATTTACTATAGTAATGTAAGTTTCCATACAAGTTACATATTGTACCAATTGTGGCTAGTGTGTGCCTAGACAACCTTTATATATATTTATGTATATTACTTTCAGTATACTTACCTGCGGACTAAACATGCATGTGTATTCTTGGAGGGAGAGAGAGAAGTCAGGTTTAATGGTATACCAACCTAATATAATTTATATTTAAAGCATACTGTATATGAGGGTGTTAAATATGAATATTACACACCTACATGTAGGAGAATATTAGATTATCTACAGAATCGGGCTTACCCAAGCAACGCCCATGGACTAATTACAGCTTGGATGGAGGTACTTATGTATTAATTACCCATAGGTGGTAAGAGGGGGTTACATTATAACAACACAGGACGATTCTTTTGTATAGAAAGACAATACACGCCGCTCACCCTGTATAATAATAACAAGACACCACCGGCCTCTCCTCTTGTACAGCAGAATGCCACAGGTTTCTCCCCCCTGTATAATAGGACAACACAGGTCGCTCCAGTTGTATAATAGGATGTCACAGGCCACTCCCCCTGTATAGTTGGACACCGCAAGCCTCTCCATCTGTAAAGTAGTATGTCACATGCTGCCCCCCTGTATAATTGGACAACATAGGCCGCTCCCCCTGTAGTACAGCAACCTGACACCAGAGCTGCTCAGCCTATAGAATAATAATAATAATATCATTGCCTGCTGCCAGACACAGCAATGGCTGCTCTCTGCTCCTGCTGCCTTGTGGGAATGATAGAAGGAAGGCGGAGCTCAGACCAGGGGAAAATGGCCGCCGCTCCTGACGTCATTACACGGCCAGGGAACCTATTGCTGCTACAGCTGCCGGATCAGTCTACAGGAAAATGGCCGCCGGCCTCCTGCACTGAGGACATGTATGGTGATACTTATAAAAGACAGAGGTGCTGTATCCTGAGTGTCGGAGGGGAGGGGCCAGACAACCATGAAGCAACCTGTGCCAATCATACCCTAATTCCGTCCCGTGCGGTCCACCTTACTTCCGGCCTGTGCGTTCCACACACGGGAAGTGGGTGATCATCGATTGCTGCAGCCTCTCACTGTCGGTCGAGGTCAGGTAATGATTGGTTCTGAATCTATCATCAACCGTCAGGTAATGGCGTCTTCCTATACAGGGGGAGCTGCCTGTGGTGTCCTGTCGTTATTATACAGATGGAGCAGCCTGTGGTGTCCAGTTATTATGATTATACAGGGACAGTGGCCTGTTATTTTACAGAGGGAGCAGCATGTGGTCTCCTGTTATTATACAGGGAGAGCAGCCTGTGGTGTTCTGTTGTTATTATTATTAATATTATACGGGGGAGCAGCCTATAGTGTGCTGTTATTATTATAATTATTATTATTATAATACAAGGTGAGCGGCCTGTGATTTCCTGTTATAATTATACAGGGGAGCAGCTTGTGGTGTCCTGTTATGATTATTATACAGGGGGAGCGGCCTGTGGTGTCCTGTTATGATTATTATACAGGGGGAGCGGCATGTGGTGACCTGTTGTTATTATTATAATACATGGAGAGCTGCCTTTGGTGTCCTGTTATTATTACTATACAGGGAGAGTGGAATGGGGTGTCTTGTTACTAGTATTATCCGGGGGGGCAAGTAATGTCCTACAATACAGGAAGAGTGGTCTATGATGTCCTGTCTTTAATATACAGGGAGAGATATCTGTGGTATCCTGTTATTATTTTTATACAGGGGGAGCAGCCAATAGTGTATTATTAATAATAATATAATATTATATGTAATTGTAGGGACTGAATATTTCTGCAGCAGGGTACATTGTGTTCCACAGGGAAACATCGAGGGTGTAGAGTGGATCTTGATCCAGAGGCACCACCAGGCTAAAGCTTTAGGCTGTCCCAGGATGCATTGGGGCCTCCTCTATAACCCCGCCTCCAGGCACTGTGAGCTCAGTTTTGAGTTGGTTCCTGCAGCAGCAGGTCTCTTAACTGGGGGGCTGCGCTTGGCAGCCTTGAAAAAGCTTTCTAAGAAGACTTCAAAAGCCGCGGTGCTGATATGTCAGTGTGACATTCAGAGCTGCAGCTCCATCACCTCCCTAGCGGTGTCGCATACTCCCGCGGCCTGTTCCCGGGTACTTGCGGTGGAGATGCTACGGCTTTAGGCACACGGTCGCAGACGCTCTCCTGGTTTGTGTAGCTGCTACGGGGAGAAGGTAAGAGGATCCACAGATGGGACCTGTCATGAAAAAAAACACGTTCACGTCGCAGTCTAGGGAGACGGACTGCGACGCTGGCGTGGACACTTACCGAGCAGGGACCCCACTAGACCACCAGGGCGTATTGAGTACTGGTCGGGTGTATTAACACCCCATTTAATAAGGCTCATAATACCCGGGGTGGAAGTCCAGCATAGGGGAGGTGGTGCTTGACGTGTAGACCCTCCCCCGGCCCAGGGCGCCATATATGCAGACTTTCCTGCCCTGGAGCTGCCTCACACTCTCACTCCCTGACTGAGACGCTGGGCGCCATCCTCTGAGCTTAGCTGCGGCTGGTCTCCAAGACTGCAGGGCGAGGTCTCCCTAGTAAAGCCATCTGTATATAGCGCTGTGACTTTACAAACACTTGAGTATTCTACATGTCTCTATACAGTCAGCGTTAGGTAAGAAAAAGTATACCTTACAGGATATATTGTAGGGTCTGGGACTCAGGGTCAACAGCACAAAGGTCGACGCCAATTGGTCGACACGCCTTAGGTCGGCATGGTCAAAAGGTTGACAGGAACAAGATCGACATGGAAAAAGGTCGACATGAGTTTTTTATGTTTTTTTGGTGTCGTTTTCTTCGTAGAGTGACCGGGAACCCGAATTAGTGCACGCTCCCCATGCTCCGGGCATGGTGCCTTCGCTTCGCTCGGCACACTTTACCGTTCCAATCGTAGTCCACGTGGATCGTTAAGTATGAAAAGGTTCAAAAAAAGAAAAAAAATCGTGAAAAACTCATGTCGACCCTTTTCCATGTTGACCTTGTTCCTGTCGACTTTTTGGCCATGTCGACCTTTTGCCCATGTCGACCTAAGGTGTGTCGACCAATTGGCGTCGACCTAAGGTGTGTCAACCTTTGTGCTGTCGACCTGGAGTCCGGATACCATATTGTACGGGTATTCTGATATATATCTCCGGTCTAGGACTGCGCAGTTCTATCTATCTATCTATCTATCTATCTATCTATCTATCTATCTATCTATCTATCTATCTATCTATCTATCCATCCCTATATATCTACACCTATATCTATATCTATATATATATATATTTCTCTGACGTCCTAGTGGATGCTGGAAACTCCGTAAGGACCATGGGGAATAGACGGCTCCGCAGGAGACTGGGCACATCTAAAGAAAGATTTAGGACTATCTGGTGTGCACTGGCTCCTCCCCCTATGACCCTCCTCCAAGCCTCAGTTAGATTTCTGTTCCCGGCTGAGATGGATGCACTCTAGGGGCTCTCCTGAGCTCCTAGGAAGAAAGTATATTTTAGGTTTTTTATTTTCAGTGAGACCTGCTGGCAACAGGCTCACTGCACCGAGGGACTAAGGGGAGAAGAAGCGAACCTACCTAAGTGGTGGTAGCTTGGGCTTCTTAGGCTACTGGACACCATTAGCTCCAGAGGGATCGCACACAGGACCCGACCTCGTCGTCCGTTCCCGGAGCCGCGCCGCCGTCCCCCTTACAGAGCCAGAAGCAAGAAGGTCCGGAAAAGCGGCGGCTGAAGACTTCTGTCTTCTCCAAGGTAGCGCACAGCACTGCAGCTGTGCGCCATTGCTCCTCATGCACAGCACACACTGCGGTCACTGATGGGTGCAGGGCGCTGGGGGGGGGGGAGGGGGCGCCTTGAGCAGCAATATTAACACCTTGGCTGGCAAACTGACAGAACTTTTACAATAGCGGGAGAAAGCCAGCCGAAAAAGGGGCGGAGCCATCTCCCTCAGCACACTGGCGCCATTTTCCCTCACAGCTCCGCTGGAGGGTTCGCTCCCTGGCTCTCCCCTGCAGTCCTGCACTACAGAAAAGGGTAAAAAAGAGAGGAGGGGGCACAAATTAGGCGCAGTATAAATATATTATGCAGCTATAAGGGGAAAACACGTTTTATAGGTGATATCCCTGTGATATATAGCGCTCTGGTGTGTGCTGGCATACTCTCCCTCTGTCTCCCCAAAGGGCTTTGTGGGGTCCTGTCCTCTGTAAGAGCATTCCCTGTGTGTCTGCTGTGTGTCGGTACTGCTGTGTCGACATGTATGAGGAGGAAAATGATGTGGAGGCGGAGCAAATGCCTGTGAATGTGTTGTCACCCCCTGCGGGGTCGACACCTGTGTGGTTGGACTTATGGAAGGAATTACGTGAAAGTGTCAACTCTTTACACAAAAAGTTTGATGACATAGGACAGCCGGCTACTCAGCTTGTGCCTGTTCCAGCGTCTCAAATGTCATCGGGGGCTCTAAAACGCCCGCTACCTCAGATGGCAGATACAGATATCGACACGGATACCGACTCCAGTGTCGACGGCGATGAGACTAGTGTACCCTCCAAATAGGTCCACCCATTACATGATTGAGGCAATGAAAAATGTATTACACATTTCTGATAATACCCCAGATACCACAAAAAAGGGTATTATGTTTGATGAGAGAAAACTACCAGTAGTTTTTCCTGCATCTGAGGAATTAAATGAGGTGTGTGAGGAAGCGTGGACTTTCCCCGATAAGAAATTGATAATTTCTAAGCAGCGTACCCTTTCCCGCCAGAGGATAGGTCCACCTTGAAAAAGACTTTGTGTCGAAACGGCGTTGGTGATATCAGACAGTGCTTTTTTTAATCCTCCTATATTCACACCAATCCAAGGTAATACGCAACATTTGTGTTCGCAAGTGTAAGTCCGGAATTCAATTGTGATTGTCGCATCTCATTCTGACACACATTTTGTTCTATCCTGGATTTTTTTTTGGTAATTGAATAAGGAGATTTTATCTAATTGTTTTTTAAATTGTATCATGCACCAATAAATTAATTATTTTTGGAAGAGAAGAGTTATTCATCTGTTTAAAGAAACCGCTGCGTGTGGAATACCATCTGCTGAAAACGTGAGTGTGGTACGTTTTATTGAACAGAGCCTGCTTCACATGTCATGATCAGAAGTAGGAAAGAAACCTTTATGTGTAAGGTGATATTTAACTCTAAGTGAGTTTTGGTACGTGTACCTATGTTTGTGAAGTGGTGGTGAGAAACTATCCTTATCTCCTGTCAAGAAAACCTCCACATCATAGGGTTCTGTTTCATCGGAGAACTCACAAAAATTGAACTCATTATAGACAATACTACACACTTGTTGTTTATTTTTGTTTTTATTGCATGTAAACATCTGGTAATCATTGGATTAATAGAAAAAGATTAACGAAGGACCACGAAGTTTGCAAGTATATTACACCTTTCTTTATTATATTCGTCATCTGTATAGCAGCGCCTTTGATCTTCCTTCCACCCATTGTTTTTTACTTGTATCTTTTTGTGATCTGGATTTGGGCAGATCATAGGAAGGTTAGGATTGGGCAGCTAGCTTTATTTGCGCCAGAACTCACACACATCTATATCTTCACGTTGGGAAACACCCCCTAGGGTAGATAAAGCGCTTACACGCTTATCAAAAAAGGTGGCACTACCGTCTCCGGATACGGCCGCCCTGAAGGAACCTGCTGATAGAAAGCAGGAGGCTACCCTAAAAGCTATATACACACACACGGGCATTATATTGTGACCAGCCATTGCTTCGGCATGGATGTGCAGTGCTCCCGCTGTGTGGTCAGATTCCCTGTCAGATAATATTGATACTATGGATAGGGACAATATTTTGCTGACAATAGAGCATATAAAAGACGCAGTCTTATACATGCGTGATGCACAGAGGGATATTTGCCGGACTGGCATCAAAAATAAGCGCTATGTCCATTGCCGCCAGACGGGGGTTATGGACTCGGCAATGGTCAGGCGATGCCGACTCTATTCGGCACATGGAAGTTTGCCCTATAAGGGGGTGGAACTGTTTGGGGATGGTCTTTCAGACCTCGTTTCCACAGCTACTGCTGGGAAATCTACTTTTTTGCCACAGGCTACCCCACAACAAAAGAAAGCACCGTATTATCAGGTACAGTCCTTTCGGCCCCAGAAAAGCAAGAGGGCTAGAGGCTCATCCTTTCTGCCGAGAGGCAAAGGTAGAGGGAAAAATCTGCAGCACACAGCTAGTTCCCGAGAGCAGAAGTCCTCCCCTGCGTCCGGTAAGTCCACAGCATGAAGCTGGGACTGCTCAGGCGGACCCGGGTACGGTGGGGGCCCGTCTCAGAAATTTCAGCGCCCAGTGGGCTCTCTCACATGGATCCCTGGGTCCTTCAAGTAGTATCTCAGGGGTACAGGCTGGATTTTAAGACGTTCTCCCCCCCGCCGTTTCCTAAAATCTGCTTACCGGCAACTCCCTCTGCCCGGGAGGCAGTGTTGGTGGCTATTCAAAAAACTATATTCACAACAAGTGATTATCAAGGTACCCCTCCTTCAGCAAGGAAGGGGTTACTATTCCACAATGTTTGTGGTACCGAAACCGGACGGTTCGGTGAAACCCATCTTAAATTTAAAATCCTTGAACTTATATTAAAAGATTCAAGTTCAAGATGGAATTGCTCAGGGCGGTTATTGCGAGCCTGGACAAGGGGGATTACAGGGTCTCCCTGGACATCAAGGATGCGTACCTGCATGTCCCCATTTACACTCCTCACCAGGAGTACCTCAGATTTGTGGTACAGAACTGTCACTATCAGTTCCAAACACTGCCGTTTGGGTTATCCACGGCACTGAGGGTCTTTACCAAGGTAATGGCCAAAATGATGATACTCCTTCGCAAGAAGGGAGTTTTAATTATCCCGTACTTGGACGATCTCATGATAAAGGCGAGGTCCAAGGAACAGTTGGTAGTGGGGGTAGCACTTTCTCGGGAAGTGCTGCAACAGCACGGCTGGATTCTCAATATTCCAAAGTCACAGCTGGTCCCGACGACACGTCTTCTGTTCCAGGGAATGATTCTGGACACAGACCAGAAAAAAGTGTTTCTTCCAAGTGGAAAAAGCAGAGGAGTTGTCATCTCTAGTCAGAAACCTCCTAAAGCCAGGACAGGTGTCGGTACATCAATGCACACGAGTCCTGGGAAAAATGGTAGCTTCGTACAAAGCAAATCCATTCGGAAGGTTCCAAGCAAGGACTTTCCAGTGGGACCTGCTGGAGAAATGGTCCGGATCCCATCTCCAGATGCAGCAGCAGATAACCCGGTCGGCAAGGACCAGGGTGTCGCTGCTATGGTGGCTGCAGAGGGCTCATCTATTAGAGGGCCGCAGATTCGGAATACAGGACTGGGTCCTGGGGACCACGGATGCCAGCCTTCAGGGCTGGGGTGCAGCCACAAAAGGTAGAAATTTCCAAGGACTGTGGTCAAATCAGGAGATTTCACTTCACATAAATATTCTGGAGTTAAGAGCCATTTATAATGCTCTAAGCCAAGCAAGGCCCCTGCTCCAAAAACCAGCCGGTACTGTTCCAATCAGACAGCAACACGGCGGTCGCCCATGTAAACAGACAGGGCGGCACCTGAAGCAGGAGGGCACTGGCAGAAGCCACAAGGATTCTCCGTTGGGCAGAAAATCACGTGTTAGCACTGGCAGCAGTGTTCATTCCGGGAGTGGACAACTGGGAAGCAGACTTCCTCAGCAGGCACGACCTCCACCCGGTAGAATGGGGACTTCATCCAGAAGTTTTCCAAATGCTGGTAAACCATTGGGAAAGATCACAGGTGGACATGATGGCGTCCCACCTCAACAAAAAGCTACAAAGTTATTGCGCCAGGTCAAGGGACCCTCAGGCGATCGCTGTGGACGCTCTAGTAACACCGTGGGTGTACCAGTCGGTTCATGTGTTCCCTCCCCTTCCTCTTATACCCAAGGTACTGAGGATAATAAGAAAAAGGCATTCCGGAGGAAGTCATTCCTTCCCTGATCAAAGCCAGGAAGGATGTCACTGCAAAACATTATCACCGCTTGGCAGTAATATGTTGCTTGGTGTGAGGCCAGGAAGACCCCTACAGAGGAATTTCAACTGGGTCGATTCCTGCATTTCCTGCAAGCAGGGGTGACATTGGGCCTCAAATTGGGGTCAATTAAGGTCCAGGTTTCGGCTCTGTCGATTTTCTTCCAGAAAGAACTGGCTTCACTGCCTGAAGTTCAGACGTTGTTCACACAATCTTCACGCTCGGAAACTTGTCTTTGTGGCTTTCCCAGAAGCTCTGGATGTGCTTCTCGTGGTAGACTTCGCTGTTATGGATGTAGAGAGACAGCCGATTCCGCGGGTAGTTTACCGACGCCAATCTCTCCAGGAACTGAGGCAGGAACGGGGTCGGCTGCTCGATGAAGATGCATATTCAGCTCCTTTTGTGCCCCCCAGTGGCACCTTGGGATCTCAACGTGGTGTTGAGTTTCCTAAAATCGCATTGGTTTGAGCCACTTAAAACCGTGGATTTAAAAATATCTCACGTGGAAAGTGGTCATGTTATTGGCCTTGGCTTCGGCCAGGCGTGTGTCAGAATTGGCGGCTTTGTCATGTAAAAGCCCTTACCTGACTTTCCATATTGATAGGGCAGAGTTGAGGACTCGTCATCACTTTCTCCCGAAGGTGGTATCAGCTTTTCACTTGAGCCAACCTATTGTGGTGCCTGCGGCTACTAGGGACTTGGAGGATTCCAAGTTACTGGACGTAGTCAGGGCCTTGAAAATGTATGTTTCCAGGACGGCTGGAGTCAGGAAAACTGACTCTCTGTTTATCCTGTATGCACCCAACAAGCTGGGTGCTCCTGCTTCTAAGCAGACTATTGCTTGCTGGATTTGTAGCACTATTCAGCTGGCGCATTCTGCGGTGGGACTACCGCAGCCTAAATCTGTAAAAGCCTATTCCACAAGGAAGGGGGACTCATCTTGGGCGGCTGCCCGAGGGGTCTCGGCGTTACAACTTTGCCGAGCTGCTACTTGGTCAGGGTCAAACACGTTTGCAAAATTCTACAAATTTGATACCCTGGCTGAGGAGGACCTTGAGTTCTCTCATTCGGTGCTGCAGAGTCATCCGCACTTTCCCGCCCGTTTGGGAGCTTTGGTATAATCCCCGTGGTCCTTACGGAGTTCCCAGCATCCTCTAGGACGTCAGAGAAAATAAGATTTTACTCACCGGTAAATCTATTTCTCGTAGTCCGTAGTGGATGCTGGGCGCCCATCCCAAGTGCGGATTGTCTGCAATACTTGTAAACAGTTAATGTTACACAAATCGGGTTGTTATTGCGAGCCATCTGTTCAGAGGCTCCGTTGTTATCATACTGTTAACCGGGGTTCATATCACGGGTTATATGGTGTGATTGGTGTGGCTGGTATGAGTCTTACCCGGGATTCAAAATCCTTCCTTATTGTGTCAGCTCTTCCGGGCACAGTGTCCTAACTGAGGTCTGGAGGAGGGTCATAGGGGGAGGAGCCAGTGCACACCAGGTAGTCTTAAATCTTTCTTTAGATGTGCCCAGTCTCCTACGGAGCCGTCTATTCCCCATGGTCCTTACGGAGTTCACAGCATCCACTACGGACTATGAGAAATAGATTTACCGGTGAGTAAAATCTTATTTTATATATATATATATATATATATATATATATATATATATATATATATATATATATTTGTGTATGTGTGTGTGTGTGTATGTGTATGTATATATATATATATATATATATATATATATATGTCATACTTGCCTACCTGACCCTCTCCATGAGGGAGAAAATGCTCTATTCCTAGACTTTCCTGGTAATGTATGATTGCCATCACCTGTGGTGAAACACCTTTCTTATCAATTACCTAGCTCACCACAGGTGATGGCAATCATACATTACCAGGAAAGTCCAGGAACAGAGCATTTTCTCCCTCATGGAGAGGGTCAGGTAGGCAAGAATGATATATGTGTGTGTGTATATATACAGTGATCGCAAAATACGCGCTATAGCCCCCCCCGATCACCCGCTGGAGCATCAAGGGAGCCGGACAGAGTGAGGACGCCCCCCCCCCCCCCCCCCCCCGCCGATCACCCGCTGGAGCTTCACGGAGCCGGACAGAGTGAGGACGCCCCCCGCCGATCACCCGATGGAGCTTCACGGGAGCCGGACAGACAGTGAGGACGCCCCCCCGCCGATCACCCGCTGGAGCTTCACGGGAGCCGGACAGACAGTGAGGACGGCTCTGCGGCGCGCTACACACTGTGCTGCGGGGATGTTGAACGCCGGTGACCGGGGACTGTGCTTGCTGTGCGGAGGGGTGAGCTGGACTTGCAGTGGCGGCTGGGGGGCTGCTCATATCGGTGGGATGGCGGAGATGGGGCTGCATGGCGCCTGCAAACGGGTATGGAGTGGGGGTAAGGCGAGAGGGTGACAGTGCTGCTGGGCTGTGCAGCATACAGGACCCTTGATACAACCACTGGATTCGAGTCATGCTGCCTGTAATTTATGTGCTGACTGATCAACTTCAGTGACACTCACTGTTCTGGCTGCCTTTGTTGGTTACTGCTGGTTGCTGTTGGTTACTGCTGGTTGCCGCTGGTTACTGTAAAGGCAGCCAGCACAGTGAGTGTCACTGAAGTTGATCAGTCAGCACATAAATTACAGGCAGCATGACTCAAATCCATTGGTTGTACCAAGTGTCCGAAGTCGTCGTCAGGATGTTGGCATTTAGTATACCGACACCAGCATCCCGATCGCAGCAAAGCCGACAAGAGTGACGAGTGCAGAGGGTACCCTAACCTCCCACCCCTAACCCTACGTTTCCCGCAGCCTAAACCTAACCCACCCCCTTAGTGCCTAACACTTATACCCCCCCCCCCCTCTGCAGCCTAACCCTCCCCAACACCATATCCTAACCCCCCCTTCCCACCCGCACGCTAAACCAGTGGCGGCAGTGCATACTTCCCTTCAGGATCCTGACTGTTGCTATATCGTTGCCAGGATCCTGATCACCACTGGATGCCAGCGTTGGTATTGTGGCTGCTGTCAGGATTCCGGCATCGGTATTACGGCTGCTGGGATCCCGACAGCCAGGATCCTGAATGCATACTTCCGATATGATAACAGCCCACCAACATTGTCACCCTCCCTCCCCCACAACACTTTTGTAGTGTCTAAATCCAGTCTGGGGCTCTATTATAGCGGCACCATAAAGCCATTACATATAGAAAATTTATTATTTAATAATGTTGTCCTGTTTTTTTTTTTTGTTTTTTTTTTAAATATATTTTTATTGAAGAGAAGTCGAATATGCTGGTACAAGACAAACAGGAGATGATGACTCCAAATGAGATATTCAAAATTACATACACGTTATCCCGTGGGGAATAACCAAATGTAGTATCAACAGGGAAATACATCATCACTACCATATATATATATATATATATATATATATATATATATATATATATATATATATATCGCCAACAATTTTTTTGTGTTTAAACTTAAAAATAAAGAGAAGGATAGAAGGAGAAAAGAAGAGAATAAGAGAGAGAGGGGGAAAGGGGACGGGGGGGTGGGAGAGAGTGGGGGATCATCATAGTAACGTACATACAAGGTAGAACCATGTCAAGGGAGGTAGCACCTCCTAACTGCACTCTTTACCAAATTTATAACTGTGGACAGTATATTACTTCGTTTGCTTATTGAGAACCATATGACGGAGGGTATCACACTCCGGCATTAGAGGGCGTAGTATAGGTGAACCAAGGATCCCATATCCTCCTATATTTCTCTGACCTGTCCCGTAAGGAGGCCGTGATTTTCTCCATCATGGAAATATGCCATATTTTGGCTATCAACATGCTCCTAGGGGGGGGGATGTTTTTTTTCCAAATTTTAGCTATCACATCTAGCGGCGTGTAGAATTTGGAGTACCAGGCTACTCGCCTGGGTGTCAAAGTTGGGCAGAGGTAGACCCAGGAGGGCCGACCAGGGGCCCAATACTACTTGCGAGTGGAAAATGGAACCGATGAGGGTTTCCACCTGTGCCCAAAACGCGCATATTTTGGGGCAAGACCACCAGATGTGCTTAAAGTCTCCAGTCTGGCCACATCCGCGCCAGCATAATGGGGATGACCCGGGAAAAATCTTATGCAGTGTTGCAGGGACCCGATACCATCTAGCATAGACTTTATAGGAATTTTCCTTCACTAAGGAGGAAATTGAGGACTGGGCTACATTTTGCCTGATGATTTCCCATGAGTCCTCTGCAGGGGGTGGGCCAAGGTCCTGTTCCCATTTACGCTCATGGGGAAGTATGTTCGCTGCCTTCAGAG